>NC_056748.1:1010486394-1010638894 GCF_019279795.1 Protopterus annectens | reverse complement strand
GGGAGGGTAACCAGGACTGCAACAGTGAATACACTCGAACATCTACATTTATGGTAAGTGTACACAACTGTACTATGTTGTTTGTGTTTCACTGTTGCAGTCATCAGTTTTGGGTAGATTCCCAAAGTGAAGGATGTGAGGAGGAAGGAATTTAAATAGAATTAGGATCAGCTAAAAGGCCCTGCAAGACTGTATTGGCAAAGCCAGCTCTGGATTTAGAGAAAATTGGAAGATGGTAATGCTTGATGAAAGTATGTACAGAACTCCAGGTAGCAGCTTCTAGGATGTCCCTGGTAGGGATGCCTCTGAGAAAGGCTGTAGAGGTAGATGCAGCCTTGGTAGAGAGGGGTCTGATCCCCTGTGGGATAGGTTTTCCATGGTGTTTGTGGCAGAAATGAATGCAGTCGCCTATCCATTTGGAAATGGTTTGCTTTGAAATAGCCTTCCCCTCTGCCCCTGCAGCAAATGCCACCAGCAGTTGATCAGAGTTCCTTTGGGGTTTAGTTCTGTCCAAGTAGAATCTAAGTTGTCTGTGCACATCTAAGGAATGCAGAATCCATTCCCCTATGTTCTGTGGATTATGAAAGAAGGGTGGCAAATGCATGGACTGATTAAGGGCCACAATGGATACCACCTTGGGAATGAAGGAGGGATTGGTCCTGAGGGACACCCTGTACGCATGAAAGATGATGAAAGGCTCCACTGCCATGAGGGCCTGTAATTCAGATACCCTTCTTGCTGAAGTGATTGTTAAAAGGAGAGCTGTTTTCCAAGAAAGGAATTTTAAGTCCGCAGTGGCAGCTGGCTCGAAAGGAGGAAGGTTGAGATTTTCCAATACAAAGTTGAGGTCCCAGGCTGGAGTAGGAGCTCTCCTGGGTGGTCGCAGATTTTTGGCCGCTCTGAGGTACTGCTTAAGCAGTGGATGAGAGAAGAGGGGTGGTTCTGTGTTATAAAGGGCTGAGATGGCTGAGGCGTGAATTCTGATGGAGGAGAAAGATAGGCCCTTATGAAGCATCTCAGTTAAGCATTGTAAAATCTGAGGTAAATTGGGCACTGTTGTGCTCATCCCTTGAGATTAGTTCCAGGCACAAAATCTTTTGCATTTTTCAGCATAAGACTTTCTGGTACTAGGCCTCCTTGCCTCTAAAATGACTGGTTTACTGAGGGATGGTAAAGGAGAAATTATGTAATTAGCCAGGCTGCTAGATTCAGTGTTTGAAGTTGAGGGTGCAGAATTTGGTTCTCCTGCTGAGACAATAGAGTAGGAGTCTGTAGCAGGTGCCATGGGGCCCACAGTGACACACTGCGCAAGAGGGGGTACCAGTGTTGGCGTGGCCAGTCTAGTGCAATCAAAATCGTCCTTGGTTTGTCTTGCTTGATCTTTAGTAGTAGTTTGGGGAGCACAGGAAGAGTAGGAAAGGCAAAAACTGAAGGACAGAGCATCCACTTTCCAAGCTTGTTTGTGAAGAGTCCTTGTGCAGAATTTGTCCAACTGATAGTTTTGGGGGGAAGCAAACAGGTCTATATCTGGGCTCCCCCATTTGCTTGTCAACATGTTGAAAATCCTTGGTTCCAGTTTCCACTCATGTGGGTCCATGAGGTTTCTGCTTAGTTCGTCTGCCAGTGTATTTAGTTTTCCTGGCAGGAATTGAGCTTGTAAATGTACTTGACAGCTCAGGGCTGTGTTCCACAATGCCATGGCTAGTCTGCAGAGGGGGTAAGAATGTGTACCCCCTGCTTGTTTATGTACCACATAACAGTGTTGTTGTCCATCTTTAGCATTAATTGTCCTGGAAGAATGTGGTCCTTGAAGGCTGTCGGAGCATTCTGTACAGCTAACATTTTTTTTAGAATGATATGCAGGTGGATTTGACTTGGGTTCCATTTGCCCTGAATGCACTTCCCTGCCAGGTGGGCCCCCCATGCATAGTCTGATGCATCTGTTGTTAAGGATTGGGCGGCAGGGGGTAGTGTGAATGGTAGTCCCCTGTTTTGGTGGCAGGCCTCTGCCCACCAAAGGAATTCTAGGCGTAGGCAAGGTATGATAGGAATCATTGCTTCTAGACCCTGTGAATGTTGACACCATAGGCTTTTGAGATACAATTGCAGTTTCCTCATATGCAGCCTTGCATATGGAATTAGAAGAATGCAGGAGGTCATGGACCCCAAGGCTTGCAGTATTTGCCTTACAGATAACTGGGATTTTGTGGCCACTTGTTTGAAGTAGGTTGTCAAGTGAATCCATTTCTCTGGCATGAGGAAAGCCATTTGGGAAGTTGTATTCAAGCTTGCTCCCAGGAATATCATTTGTTGACAGGTGTGATTTCTTTTCGTTTATGGTGTACCCCAGACAAGTCAGTACCCTTTGAACAAAGGCCAGACAACTCAAAAGTACGTCCTGGCTTTCTGCCTGAATTAGACAATAGTCCAGATATGGGTATATTTGAATATTTCTTCGCCTGCAGAATGCAATGACTGGAGCTAAGCACTTTGTGAATACCCTGGGTGCAGTAGATAAGCCAAAGGGAAGTTCAGAGAACTGATAGTGCATGTAGCCTGTTTTGAAGCGTAGGTATTTTCTGCAAGACTCCCTGATAGGGATGTGCAGATATGTTTCTTTTAAGTCTAGTGCTGCCAACCATGCATCTTTGCCTAGCATAAGAAGCAGCTGGTGAAGAGTCAGCATCTTGAATTTTGGAATCACCAGAAAGGTATTTAGAGTAGAAAGGTCCAGGATAGGATGTCATGTATTGCCTTTTCTGGGTACCAGGAAAAGCCTTGAATAGAACCCTTGTCCCTTTTCCTCTTCTGGTACCAAATGAATAGCCCCCATGCTTAAGAGAGAGAGTACTTGATTTTGGGCCTCTGCCCACTGATTTGAGGGTAGATCTGGCCACCCGCTTGGTGTTGGTAATGTATGGAAGTGAAATCTGTATCCTTGGGACACTATATTTAAAACCCATTTGTCCTGGGTAATGAGTTCCTAGTTTTTGGCCTGCAGATCAATCTTTCTGCCTAAAGGAGCATTCAGTTGGGAAGTGCTTGGAAGTTTTAGAAGCAAGTCATTGAGACTGTTTTCTATAGGGGGGAGTCTTACCATTCCCTGATTTGGGTGCGGAAACCTCCCACTGCTTAGTCTTGTGTGTCCCTGGGACTGAAACCTGGGGTATCTGCTATGTCTGGGTTTGGCTTGAGAAAACCTTGAAGAGGCTGGAAAGGACCAATTCTTAGAGGGCCAGTGCCTACTAAATTTAGGAGGCTGAACTTGTAAGAAATATTTAACAGTTTGCATAGATTTAGCTTTATCTTCCATCTTTTTAAGAACTTCCTCAGCCTTGTTGCCAAACAGGCAGTCCTGATTTAAGGGAGCATCCAACGATTTAGCTTTAACATGATCAGGTAAAGATTGCTCCTTAAGCCAGGCATGCCTTCTGAGAACAGAACCAGTAACAGAAGCCTTGCAAGAGGCCTCTAAAGAACCAAATCCACATTGCAAAGTACGTTTTCCAACCTGTTCAGCAGAATGCATTAAATCCTATAATTCTTTATTTTCCACACAGTCAGGAATCAATATCATTTTCTGTTTAAATAATCCAATAACATGTTGTTGATACTTTAACATATGAAACTGGCAGTTTAAACCCTAATGGCCAAGGTTGCAGAAGTGTAAACCTTCTTACCCCATCTATCCACAGTCCTGGAGTCTCTATCAGAAGGGGTAGGATTTTTAGCAGCAGAAGCCTTAATGCCCTTGGGTCCCTGTGAAATAGTCTCTGGATACACAATAGGATTTTTAAAAAGGAACTTGTGTGAATCAGGAACCCTGTAATATCGGTCAGGTTTTCTGGGAGCAGGAAGCAAAGAATCAGGGGCCAAACTAGATTCTGAAAAAGCATCATCAACAATGTCTGATACAGGAGGAATAGCTAAAGGCCTATGCTGAGGCAGGAGTAAGAAATCCCTAAGCCTCTTTTTTGAATCAGAAAAATCCTGGCTTTCCCAGTGGAAATGCTCCCTTAGAGTATGTAAGGTTTCACCAAAAGAAAAATCCTCTGGAGGGGAAGCAGAGGGAATAGATTCCTCTGCATCAGAATCCTCATAAGTAGATAAGAGCAAATCCAGATCATCAGAAGAATCAGAATCCTGGTCAGAAGATTCATAAAAAACTTCAGTCCTAGGTCTCTTATAAGGGGGAGGCTGGCTTCCCCGATTAGAGTTATAAGATCTTCAGCCATTCTTATCATTTGTTTTTTAGGCATAGAGGCCTGAGCTTACGGCCTGGGCATTGTTTTTTTAGGCATGGTTCGAGATTTAGGCCTAAAAGCAGAAGGAGGCATCAGTTTAATATGCAAGTCTGTAGGCCTGAATACACACTCAGAAGCCGGTGCCTGCACAGCGGCTCCAGACCAATCCAAGGTAGAGACATCCGCAGGTTCCATAGTTGAAGCATCTCGTGTCATACTGGACTCCTAATGGGTCTCAGTAGAGGCCTGCGAATCAGAAGTAGCTGGTATCAGGAGCTGCGAAAGCGCCTCACTGAGTACTGGCAACTGGCTTAGGAGAAGCGTTGTCTGCAGTTTTGGTCCTCAGCGGCCTGTCTCTGTCTTTATCCTTGCATTTTTTCATAATGCCGGTAGTTGGATGGCTAACCGACGACATTTCTGGATAATTAAACTGAGAACTAAAATATTTAGAGGTGAAAATATACCGACGACAGATAGTGCGCTGATTAAATAAAGCACAAAACCGATAGCATGGTACGTCGTGGTCAGGGCCTAGGTAAGGAATACAGTACGAATGAAAATTTTTATGAGATATTTGCTTTCCACACATAGTGCAATTATTAACTTTTACTGACATCGGTAAGGAGCAAGAAAAAGCTTCCCCAATGGGGTACTTAGCTTTAGTTGAAGACATCAGTTCTGAAACTCGAAAACAAAAATTTCAGGAGTCACCCGACTGGCACTTGCAAACTGCTTCTGCTTTGGACACCGCACGGCAAGAAAGACTGATGTAATGGCGTTGGCTGCATGTTTTATACCCCTGACGACCTGATGTCATGGAAGAAGGGGCAGTAACCAACACAGGACCCAAGACTTTGTTAATCAGGCCGATTGAGGGCTACTGCAAGCAGATAACCCAAAAGTGATGACTGCAGCAGTGAAACACAAAAAACATCAACCAAGATAAGGAAAGAACAATGCTCAACAAAGTGGGTGCTTCAAGTAAATAATGGACCGCCCACAGCTGATATGAGACTTGATGGTGCATCTGCACACATTCTAACACATATTTTATTCTTCTGTTCCCGCACCACAGTCCATATTCTTTTCTTCATTTGGCTAAAATCCTATCTGCTTGGTACCCATTCACTTTAGAAGTCAAATCAACCAATACTGAATGCTTGCTGATCACTAAAACGCTATGCTTCTCAAAGATATGCAAAGCAGCAATAGTTGGCAGGGCCTAGCATGTCAGCAAAGTCACAGGTATACATGACAAAGTAGCAATCAAGAGTGTTTTAGTGAGTTAGGGTAACATAATATAATGCTGACACAACATTCAGACCCACACTTAAAAATATAGGTGGCATATAAAAGGCCATGTGATATTCCTGAACTCCAAATGCTCGTCTCTGCTGCAGGTCACAACAAAGGCCATCAAGGATAAAAAAAACACGAGTTGTTTTCAAGTTCTCAGCATTTAAGAGCACTACATTCTGACTGTAGGTTCTACAAAGTGAGGACATGTTTGAAGAGTCTAACTGTAAGAAAATGCAGAAGCAGTGAATTAAAGAGTTGGACACGTTTAAGGCCTGAACAAATTTCCATTTTTGGGTCCAGAGACACCCCAGTGTATGCATCACCTTCCCATCTGCATGCAGCATTTGAACAAGAATGGGTCGCAGTATACATTTCCTCTTTACACAATATCAGTTTGTGCAGTATGATGTTACAATGTGTGCCCTGCACAATATACCCAATTCTACCTTATTTACAGACACTGCCCCATGCAGAGTAAATATTTAATATACACCCTAAAACCTAAATGGGAACTTTAGCTGCAGTAGTTATCTATATACTATATACAGTTACTTGAATTCTCCCTCTTATCATGACATCATTTTTGATCTAGTTTGTGCCACTGCACCAGCGTGGCCCAGTGTTTCCCATTTGCTTTCCAAATGTTTCAGCTGCAGTTTCAGAACAACTTCAGTGAATTTAAGAATTTAATATGCATCAGTTTATCAATATATTTTCATGACAATGTAGGCAACAAATCAGATGTGGTCATTACAAAACATTCATTTAATCCCTTGCCATAACTAATACCATAATTCTGTAAAAAAAAAAATTCAAAAACAATACTAAACAAAAAAGTAAAAAAAACCGTTCATCTGTATAAAACTCCAAGGAACCTGCTCATAACAGTGTTCATACCCAGCAAACACGCAGCTGTTCTGCCTTTGAATTTGATGATGTTCAACTCCTGCATAATTCTTCAGTATGAAGCCATACGAGTATAGGTCTAAGCAACGGAGGAACAATGGCTAAAGTATACTTTTCTCCATTTGAAAAATACATTAATTTGTTCAGTTTATGATACGCCGTACTCTATACAAGATCATGTGCATTTGCTAGTTAATCATACCATTTAAACATTACAGGGGTGTATTTACTTTAAGACCTCCTCAGAAGAAATACGAGTCCACCAATATCCTTTCAATATTAACACACCTCTATTGCTAACCACACAACATTTATTTTATTTTTATTTATTTTATTTTGAATTTGTTAGCTGGGATATAGTGCTGATCTCATTAGACCTATTTCAGTCTCAGCCATTGGTAAAAACAATAGATGCATGACATTATATACAGATATGCAATATATATATATATATATATATATATATATATACATATATATATATATATATATATATATATATATATATATATATAATATATGACATGAACATCAGAGTTGGCTTGGGGACAGAATAAAGGTAATAAATTTATGATAATATATAAAGGGTGACTAACAAAACACATTACATACATGCATTACCTACAGAGTGGATAACGCCACTGGCAATTTGAAAAGAACTGCAATGAAAAGCAGAGTAAAGTATGTTGAGCAAAGAAGGGTAAGAAGAGGTTAAGTTATATGACACAGAGTTAGCAGTTGCATCTTCGTAGAGTCATGAAATATGCTTTTATTTCAGATTAGAAATTATTTTATTATCTGTCTTCCTAATGTATATGTGTCAGATCAGTATTTCTTCCTTTTATCATAAATTATACCATGAACAAGCAGGAATATCCTTTCAAGTTCTTTGCTAGGATAGATAGATGGCAAACAGCCATACTCTCTTGTGTCTTCTAGGAAGAAAAGTACAGTTGTGTACCTACCATAAATGTAGATCTTCGAGTGTATTCACTGTTGCAGTCATTACACTTGGGTTATCCTGCTGGCAGGCTGCCCGCAGTCAGCCTGAATTCCAAAGTCCTGGTCTGGTGTCGGTTGCTGTCACCTCTTCTCTGACGTCAGTGTGCCAGGGGTATAAAAGATGCAGCTGACACCATTTTCTTTAGCTTTTCTTGCCCCAGATGTTGGGTGCCCCCAAAAAGGTAGGCTGAAAATAATCTGTTCATAAAAAAGCATGCACATAACCTTCATCTACAAGCAAATACACCACATAGGTTATATAGAATAGAGAAGTACAGATAAGTCCCAGCAATGAAAGGGGGATGGTGGGAGGGTAACCTGGACTGCAACAGTGAATACACTTGAACATCTACATTTATGGTAGGTACACAACTGCACTATGTTCATTGTGTTTCACTGTTGAAGTCATTACACTTGGGTTGAATCCCAAAGCTGAGGTTGGGTGGCTAGGCCTAAATAGAATTAGGAGTGGCTATGAGGCCCTGCAGAACTGCAGTGGCAAAGCCTGCTCTGGATTTAGAGTAAAGAGGTAAGTGGTAGTGCTTTGTAAAAGTGTGCACTGAAGTCCAGGTTGCAGCTTCCAAAATGTCCTTGGTTGGTACTCCTCTGAGGAAGGCTGCTGAAGTGACTGCTGCTCTGGTAAAATGTGGCCTAATGCCCTTAGGCACTGAATTGCCATGTTGTGAATAGCAGAAACGAATGCAGTGGGCTATCCATTTTGAAATAGTTTGCTTTGAAATAGCTTTTCCTTGTGATCCTGCAGCATATGCCACTAAGAGTTGCTCAGTCTTTCGGAAAGCTTTAGTTTTGTCCAAGTAGAAGCGTAGCTGTCTTTGTATGTCCAAAGAATGTAGAAGTCTCTCCCCCTTAATCTGCGGGTTTGGATAAAAGGTAGGCAAATGTATGGTTTGGTTAAGAGCCACACTGGACACTACCTTAGGCATAAATGTTGGGTTTGTCCTTAGAGAAACCCTGTCCGGATGGAAAATAATAAAAGGTTCCACATCCATTAGTGCCTGTAACTCTGAGACTCTTCTTGCTGAAGTTATTGCTAGGAGAAGAGCTGTTTTCCATGATAAGTATTTTATCTCAGCTGTATTGGCTGGCTCAAAAGGAGGCAGTGTGAGTTTTTCCAAGACAAAATTGAGGTCCCATGCAGGTATTGGAGCTCTCCTTGGAGGTCTTATGTTTTTGGCCCCTCTGAGATACTGCCTTAGCAGTGGATGAGAAAAAATAGGTGGATCCGTATTGTAATGAGCTAAAATGGCAGAGGCATGGATCTTAATTGATGAAAAGGATAGGCCTTTGTCCAGCATCTCAGTTAGATACTGTAAAATCTGAGGAATATTTGGTACAAGCATGTCAATTCCTTGTGCCTGGTTCCAAGCACAGAATCTCTTCCATTTTTCTGCATAAGATTTTCTGGTGCTGGGCCTCCTGGCCTCCAAAATAACATCCATAACTGCTTTAGCGAGAGGTGTGTTCTGAAAGTTTACATTATCTGCCATGCAGCCAGATTTAGGGTTCTGAGTTGGCTGTGTAGGATCCGACTGTTTTGTTGGGTCAGCAAATGAGGAATTTGAGGCAATGTCCAGGCTGGACCTTGAGACAAGCTCTTTAGGATTGGGTACAAGTGCTGGCATGGCCAGTCTGGGGCAATCAGGATCATTTTTGGCTTCTCTTGTCTGACCTTTAGGAGTACCTTGGGGAGGAGAGGCAGAGGAGGGAAGGCATATACTGAAAGGGCTTTCCAGCTGAATGAAAGGGCGTCCACTTTCCATGCTTGTTTGTGATAAGTCCGAGTGCAGAATCTCTGTAGCTGGTAGTTGTGAGGGGAGGCAAACAGATCTATGTCTGGGCATCCTCATTTCCCTGTTATCATGCTGAAGATTTGTGGATCTAGTTTGCACTCGTGAGGATCCATGAGGTTTCTGCTTAGTTTGTCTGCCAAAGTATTTGTCTTTCCTGGCAGGAATTGTGCTTGCAGGTGTACTTGATAAGTCAATGTTGTGTTCCACAAAGTCATGGCTTGTCTGCAGAGGGGGTAGGAATGTGTTCCTCCTTGCTTGTTTATGTACCACATGACTGTAGTATTGTCCGTCTTTATCAGCAGTTGTCCTGGATGAAGTAGGTCCTTGAAGGCGGTCAGGGCATTCTGTACAGCTAGCATCTCTTTTTGATTGATATGAAGATGCATTTGTCTTGTGGACCATGTGCCCTGAATACATTTTCCTGCCATGTGTGCCCCCCAGGCATAATCTGATGCATCTGTTGTTAGTGTCTGCCTGGCTGTGGGTAAAGTGAATGGCTGTCCCTTGTTGAGGTGACAGGCCTGTGCCCACCATCGAAACTCCTGTTGCAGGCAGGGAATGAGAGTAATTAATGTTTCCAGGCTGTGGCAATGTTGAGTCTAAACACTTTTTAGATACCATTGTAGTTTTCTCATATGCAGTCCTTGCATATGTAATTAGTAGAATGCAGGATGCCATGTAGCCCAGAGCCTGCAGAATTTTTCTTGCAGATAACTGGGTCTTTGTTGCCATGTTTTTGAAGTAAGAAGTCAGTTGCCTTTGTTTGTCTGGCGTGAGATAAGCCATCTGGGCAGTTGTATGCTTGCACCTAGGAATATTATCTCTTGAGAGGGTACTAGTTTTGATTTCTTTTCGTTTACTGTGTACCCTAGGCAAATTAATAATTTAATTACGAATGCCAGATGCTTTAGTAAAATGTCTTTGGTCTCTGCTTGAATAAGGCAGTCGTCCAAGTAGGGATATATTTGAATTCCTCTTTGTCTGCAAAAAGCAATTACTGGTGCCAGGCATTTTGTGAAGACCCTGGGCGCAGTAGATAAGCCAAAGGGCAGTGCAGAGAATTGGTAGTGCATTGAGCCAGCTATGAATCTGAGGTATCTTCTGCATGACTGTCTGATTGGTACATGCAGGTATGCCTCTTTGAGGTCCAACATTACAAGCCAAGCCTTCGTGCCCAACATGGGCAGAAGCTGCTGCAGAGTCAACATTTTGAATTTTGGAACATCCAGAAAAGTATTTAGAATAGACAGGTCCAGAATTGGTCTCCAGGCTTTGTCCTTTCTTGGTACTAAGAAAAGTCTCGAGTAAAATCCTTGTCCCTGCTCTTGTTGTGGCACTGGCTGAATAGATCTCATGTCCATGAGAGATGAAATTTGCTTTTGTGCCTCTGCCCATTGATTGTGTGGCAGGTCTGGCATACCTTTTGTCTTTGGAAGGGTGTGAAAGTGGAACCTGTAGCCCTGAGAGACTATATTTAAGACCCATTTGTCCTGGGTGATCTTGTGCCAATTTTGTGAAAAAAGTGCTAGCTTTCCCCCTAAGGGTGCTGCCAAAAGATAAGTGCTTGGCATTGGCAGATGGAAGTCATTGGGACCGTTTCCTATAAGGCTGTGATTTGTCTTCTCCGCTTTTGGAGGTAGAAGCACCCCAATGTTTGGGCCTGTATGAGCCCTGGGGCTGTTGCCTGCCTCTAGGGTGTCTGACTCTGGAAAGGACCAATTCTTAGAAGGCCAGTTCCTGCTAAATCTGGGTGGCTGTACCTGTATGAAATCCTTTACTGTCTGCATAGATTTAGCTTTACCCTCTACTTTCTTCAATACCTCTTCTGTCTTAACACCAAACAAAGTATCATGCTGTAATGGAGCATCCAATAATTTTGCCTTAACATGATCAGGCAGATTCTGTTCCTTTAACCAAGCATGCCTTCTAATAACAGAACCTGTAACAGTGGCCCTGCATGAGGCCTCCACTGAATCATAACCACATTGCAAAGTATGATTTCCCACTTGTTCAGCTGCATGCAATAAATCCTGCAAATCTTTGTTCTCAGAACATTCAGAATTTGTCAACAATAACAAAGACATTAAGTATTGCTGATATTTGAGCACATGAAACTGACAATTTAAAGCCCTTACAGCCAAGGTAGCAGAAGTGCAAACTTTTTTCCTCCATCTGTCCAGAGCCGTAGAATCTCTATCTGAGGGGACAGGGGTTTTAGCAGTAGCAGCCTTCACCCCTTTGGGACCCTGTGAGATAGCTTCTGGGTCAGCAGCAGGGTTTTTATATAGAAATTTATGGGAATCTGGAACCCTGTAGTATCTGTCCGGCTTAACAGGTGCAGGAGGTAAAGAGTCTGGAGACAGGCCGGACTCTGAAAATACATCATCTACTATGTCTAAAACTGGATGAATTGCAAGAGGTATGTGCTGAGGTAGTAAAAGAAAATCCCTAAGCCTTTTCTTAGAATCTGAATAATCTTGGCTCTCCCTGTGGAAATGCTCCCTCATGGTATGCAGGGTTTCCCCAAAAGAGGAATCCTCAGGAGGGGAGGCTGAAGGAATAGAATCTTCAGCATCAGAATCCTCATAGGGAGGAATAGAATATCCCTGTTCTGAAGAGGAATCAGAGGAAATGGAAACCTGATCTGAGGAATCATATTCAGTATCTTGCCTAGGCCTCTTATCAGGAGGGGGATGGGAACCCCTGATCAAAGTAATTAGGTCTTCGGGCATTTTGAGCATCTGTTTCTTAGGCATAGAAGTCTGTCCTGGAGAATGCTGTACTTGTTTCCTTGTCTTTAAAACTGTTTTAGACTGTCTTGGATGCTCAAGTAGGCTTGATATAAAGTTGTGTAGGTCTGAAAACACCCTCAGAAGCCGATGCCTGCTCAGCGGCTCTGGACCCATCTGAGTGATTCGTTTCAGAAGGGCCAATACCTTGAGTATCCAGAGGCCTAGTTGTCTCCACATGGGAGTCGGAAGCGGCCTGTGGCTCTGAGGTAGCGGGAGTCAGGGGCTGCGAAAGCACCTCACTGAGCACCGGCGAACCGGCGACTGGCCTAGAAGAGGCTTCATCGGTTTTGGACCTCGGATGCCTGTCCTTTTCTTTATCCTTGTGCTTTTTATGAATTCCAGTTGTCGATTGTTCCAACGACATTATATAGTTAAACCTTCGGCCAAAGTAATGAAAAGAAAAATCATACCGACGCTTTATCGTGCGTTGGTTAAATCTAGCACAAAACCGACAAATAGCAACGTTGTGGTCAGGGCCTAGGCAAGGAATACAGTAAGAATGAAAATCCTTATGAGGTATTTGCTTCCCACAAGAAATACAATTGTTAACTTTTTTTGACATTGGTCTGGAGCAAGAAAAAAAGCTTCCCCCATGGGGTACTTAGCTTTATTGAAGACTTCGGATCTGAAATTCAATTTCGGAAATCTCAGGAGTCGGCCGACCGGCACTTGCGAACTGCTTTTGCTTCGGGCACCGCGTGGCAAGAAAGACTGAAGAAAATGGCGTTGGCTGCATCTTTTATACCCCTAGTGCACTGTAATAACTGCAACAGTGAAACACGATGAACATCGTGTCACTCACTGCCAAAGGATCTCAAAATCAGTTTACTTTGAAGAGATCTGTGGTTTTACTCCTGCATTCTACTTCAAAAGAACCTTTCAAAATCTTTATTTCAGTTCCCAAAGAGTAACTCTGAGGTTAGGATTTTGTACAATAATCTCTGTAGTTTTCACTCAGCATTTTTTCAGAAACTAATTGCAGTATTATTTTTAGTGGTCATACACCTTATATGGAACCTAAGAACCTAAGAAGTGCTTCTTCCCTATCAGGAGTCATTAAAGATTTTAATGGAAACAATGCACACACATATCAACCAAATATTACCACAACTGGACTTTATTTTACATTTGTTGACTGGGAAAGTCAGACTAGGACAGAGCCTATTTTCAGAGGAGGCTGGGGAGAAATGCTCCAGACACATCTTTAGAATGTGGGTGGAAACTGGAGTACCTGGTGAAAACCCTTGTGAACATAGGGAGGACATGCAGAATGCACCCCAGCCGAGAATCGAACCAGAGAACCCCTTGGTGTGAGGTGACAATGTTAACTGCTTCACCCCTGTGCCACACTTTATTAAAGGCTCATCCTTTTGCTCCTTAAAAAGAAGCTTTTAAGACTGCAGTAAGTTTTCCTCAAATCAAACTAATACTTCTTTTGACCCTTCCACATACCCATACTGACCCATGTACTCCCACAGGAGTAAAAGGCCTAGGCGTATTCATTCCCTTGGTAAAAGAATCAGGAGCCAAGATTCATACCATCATCTATAGTAATGGAAAAGACCTTTCTGATTGTTTGTAGTTAATCCACATCAAATACGACTTCTGCTAGACTCTACAACACATGCTGTATTCAGTGCCAAGTTCATGTTTTTGTACAGTGCTGATGCAACTGCCACTGTTAATACATCCCCTGTGCCCCTAGATGAGTTTGCCAATGTTAACCACTGTATTCCCACATCCCTGTGCCTGCTCCTCCAGTAACAAAGACAACTTCAGTTTTCCCATTTTTGTTCGTCAAACATCTATTGGAAAACAGACCACATTAATTGAGGCATACCCTACCTGTAATGATTACATGCTCTTGTGTATTACAACCATATATCTCTTTTGTCAACAATTCTGACACATGAAAAAAAAGGGCAAAAAATATCAGAGTTCACTTTAGAGTCAACTTGTCCAGCTAAAGACGGCTAAGCATTTTAAATGCATTTCTTTGGGATGAGGTGGGAGGCTGCTGTCACAAGACAAACACTGCTGATACTGAGTATAACTATTTTATGAAGAACACAACACTTCAAATTATGCCACAGGAAACCCAAGGCAACAAACAACCATCTATGCCTGCTTCAGTGACTTGTTTCATACTAAACTTACCATTGTTAATTTGAAAATGGGTCAAACAGCCTTGAAGCAGTGTGGGAGAAGACAACTTGGTCTTGCTTTTTTTATGCACTAATATAGCTTAATGGGTTGTGAAATAAGACAGGTAACAGGGAGGTTTTTTTGATCATCACAGAAGTGTACAGCGGGAAGGTTACCCACCTGGAAGTGTATACTGGTTCTAGATAAACCATGATTAAGTGGTTTTGCTAATTAGTGAAAACGGGAAGTGCAATACAGTTCATCTTTGTTCTTCCTTATTTTCTTTGGACATATCAGTGTGCTATGGAGAAGGCTGATATGACTATGTGTAGGGGGTGTATGAGAATTTGTACAGTTGTAACCTTTCTAGGAGTTAGATCATGCATGGACAAGATTAACATAATTTGTATAGTGCACTGCCAACATGTTCCTCTCCACTTCCATGTAAAACTGATTCCTGCAGACATTTGTCTTCTCCCTTTCAGCAATGTGAACATAAATGAACTACGCAGTGTAACTGTAAATGCACAAAACATGCAAACACCTCTATCTGTCTGATGGGACGTGTGTAAGTCAACAAAAGACTCCATCTTACAGTTCTCTGGAATATTTACAAAGAGCAAGCAATAATTTATCAATGTTAAGTCATTCTATATCAACAAATGAGGAGTCTGCCCCCCCTAAGAGTGCATACTTGAACAACTAACAACAAAGGAGGCTGGTGGAAAATGTTTGACATCTGACCCGAAGAAACCTCAGCACCTGCTATATGTTCTGTTAGCACTGAGTTAGTATGCTAGGGAAACTGGAAGAGATGCCAGTATCAGCTTCAAACTGCTACTGAGACTATCATAAATGGAACTAAAGTTAGCTCTACTGAAACTAACATAGGCTGTAATAGAACCACTGAACCACTGTAAGTGGCACAGATAACAGTAACAGCATTAGTGTGTCCTATTCAGACTGGCACAGATACTAATATGGTCAATACAGTACTGACTGACACAGCTGGTGACAGGTGGCTGAGCTATTGAAAAAGGCACAGGTGACAATAACAGCACTGGCGTGCTGCACAGATGGGCACAGATGGTATTAGAGTCATTGTGATACTGAAATTTCTACAGGCAGTTATAACAGCACACATTGCTGTTGAAATAGGCAGAGATAGCCCTAAGAATTAGGGTGCTACTAAGAGCAGCACAGATGGCAACAACAGAGCCGGTGTGATACTCAGAACAGCACATGTGGCAATGATAGACTATTAATAAAACTGGCACAGATGCTGATAAACAAATCTATGTACTACTGAGCATGATACAAATGACTTCTACTGTGATTGGCATAGGTGGCAATAGTATTAGTGCATTACTAAAGCTGGCACTTATTTCAATAACACTTATTGTGCTGAGGCTGGCAGAGATGGCAATAAAAAATGTGACATGTTCATGAGGGTAACATAGATGCCAAAAGTAAATTTATTGTAGTAATCGGGCTGGCATAGAAGAATAATTATTCAGTGTGATACTGAGATGAGCAGAGATAATAGTAACATAGTCAGTGTGTTACTAAGATGGCATGATAGCAAATACGTTCTTTGACAAACAACACGACACATGAAAGTGATGTTAATGGATACATAAACCTAACCCCAAGATTTTGGTATGACCCCCCCCCCCCCTCACTCCTCCAAAAAATGTAAATCACAGAAGTTTTATTTCATTTATTTTATTATGCAATTTGGTGGATTGGACCAAAGTAGCTATTTTTCAAACATGACCTAATTACACACACAGAATTAAAAAAATACATATGATAATTACAAATCAGCAGATCAAACTCATTCAATGTTAAATGTACCAACAGTTAAAGGTCAGTGGCACATTCTCTGAGCATTGTAACTGTGCCCACATAAACAAGTATGAAATAGACTAGAAATTAATAAAATGATATTCACCATATCCTCTTAAATCCTAACAAACAGCACACAGGTGAACCAAAATGGGAGACAAACAGCTGAACTATAAAACATATTCTACATTTAATAGATTAGGTTCATAGATTAGTACTAAGCTAACTGCCCTTGCGAGCCATTTTAAGCCTAGCCAATTATCCCTTGTGAGACTCAAACCTTGCACTTTGTGTTTGTAAGGCAAACACCTTAACCATTAGGCCACCCTCCCAACCTGGCAGACTAGTTCAGAGTAGATGATACTCCTCTCATAGGTATGTTCCAGTTCTTTGGGTAAATACATTTTAAACTAGTATATACTGCATTAAGACAGGTGTACTTTAATGGACACACACACACACACACACACAGATCCAAGTTGTCAGAGCACATAATGTCACTGCTACATTAACTGTTTTTAATGTGAAAAGGGGAGCTTCAAGTATTAAATGGCAGAGCAAGGAAGATCACAAAACATGTGACTAGCTTTTTAGATTTCTGCTCATTTGCTAGAAAACTGCAGTATTTAACAAATAATAATTTCTCAGTTACATTACAGGGCAGAAGTTTTACTTTATGAGCAAGATGTGATTTAATGCTTTTTCTCTCTGAAGCGAGTTAAATATAAACCTACATATGCTGTTGTAAGCATACTGCAATAATAATAATGTTTAGCTAAAGGAATTTGTACCAAATGAACTGCATACTCAGTAGCTGACACAATATTCTCTTGCCAAAAGCATTAAAGGCTCTGTTGTGTGAAGAATGGTTAGCCTGAAACACAACCGGAGCAGTCCCTTTTGCTTTTATACATAGATTTATTACATATTTAGTAAATGTAGACACTAGGTCAAGGAAAACTTTCAGATGTTTAAAAAAGCTCACAGGCGTTTAAAGGCATTCACAGTCTCAGCTCTACCTCCATGCAGGAACTCTAAATGATCCAGTCAGTAGTACACAGATACAGGTATATTGAGGTTCCAGAAATCAATGCCTTGAGTTTGCTGAAGTTGTTTTTGAGTCAATGGTAAGAGAACCACTGCACAAAATGACCAAAATAAGTGCTACTGAATCCTTCAGAAAAGCGGAAGACTAGTCTTTGTGTTACATTGCCAAGTCATCTGCATATAGCATATGTATAATGGGAAATTAGTAAAAGATGGCATTAATTATTATTATTTGACTGGAAGGGGGTTAACTCTGAATTGTGAGAGGAACTGATAAATAGTATTTTTATTTAAGGAAAACAGAAAATGTCAAGGTGTAATCTATGTGACCTGTCCATTAAATCTTAGTGCACTGGATGCATACTCACCTTGCTTCCTGTTTTTTGTATTCATTTTATTTTATTGTAGCACGTTTTACTTTAAATTTGCTGCTTTACATTAACATTTGTGTTTTCTTTTCTTGGAATTTAAAAAAAAAAAGTTATTGTTAGGGACGGTTAGCAAATGTGTGCTGCATTCTCTGGATGCAAAGGTATCAACTCTGAGTGCGTTGTGTGAATAGCTGAAATGTAGCATTTTTAATTACGGTAAGCAGACGAGGACAATGTTTAATCTCTGTGAACTGTTGTTGGAACTTGACCAGACTGTCCAACTTCTGCGATTTTATAACTCTTGAGTTGCCCACCCATTATGAAAATTAGACTTTAGAAGCTCCATGTGAGCAATATAAGACTGTAGTAGGAAAGTCTTCCTCTTAGAGAGAGAATACTTCAGCCAGCCTCTTTTTCATGTCTTCTCACTCAGCAAATGCACACTGCAATATATCTTACTTTTAAAATCTGCAAAAAAAACACACAGACACAGAGCTGCTAGATAGCTGCAAACTGAACTTTACTGGCATTCTGGTACCTCGGTTAAGTGCCTTCAAAGGAATAACCCTCATCACACCAAGCAGCCATTTAAATAATAACTGAACATAATTAATAGATTAATTGAAAACAATTACGCATATTTAAAGTGTTAGTAACCTTCATGAGCAATACATACATAACTAGAAATTTAAAAGTTGTACAAAGCATTAAAATCACATATTCAGATTAATATCTAAATTCAATCGTCTTAGTATTAATGTCTTATAACTTAATATAAACCTACATTTTAATGACAGCAATTTATGTATGAAATTGCCCCCACCTTCTGAGTATGGTTTAGCCAAAACACAAAAAAAAAAAAAAAAACTTTTATGTCCCCCATGCACCCTATGAAAATTATCAGCAATTGGGTTCTCCAAACATTTATTTCTGATGTCTCCCAAATGTCCTAATACGTAGACTTTTAACAATCTTTTAGTTTGACTTGTATACCACTTGGTAGGACTGAGAGGATGAGGGTTTGTTTTTTGTCCACTGTGAATACCCTTTATCAGGATTGTCCCCCTCCTGATTAGGGGGAAGAGAGTCTTCTTAACTTTGTCAGTACTAATTTCTTCCCTTTCAATTCTGCATATAATGTCACCCTCTCTTAGGTAAAATCTATACCATTCTCCATTAAAACATACACTGAAGTTCCCCCTCCAACAAAGACCTATGATAGTTTGTGAATACTCCAAAGCAATCCTCTTCCTGTCCACAAACCTTCCTTACAACTGTAAAAGGTGCTGTTCTCCAAATAAATCAGTACCCGATGCTACTGCATACTTCTCTATTCCCTTACAGGAACAATGCATCAAGAGATCTTTTTCCATCTGCTATTAAAATATTGGCAAATTTAGAAATAAAACTATAAGATAGGATTCCTGTACAAACCAGCCACACAACAACAATATCAAAAATACACTTCAAGCTGTCTGTGACAGATCCCCACTCTCTCAATAGGAAAACACTACTAAATAAAACCTCAAGCACACCATCAAAGAGTGGAAGCCAATGTATGAACTTAAGGTCACTATCATCTGTAAGTATACCCACAGGGCCTTTTCACTGTTACATTAGGAAAAACAGAATGATGCTATGCTGTACCAAATATCTTTTCAAAGCACTATCCTTCTCTGATTCTAAAGTTCCTGTTAATAACCTTTCAGATTAATTCACTACTAACTTCATGTCCCCAACCCAGCCAGATGTTCCTCTCACTTACAACCATCTCATTCATCCCAAACAACACTGGACAAGGTCATACCCACACTATCCAAAAACAAAACATTAGCTCCATGGAAAGTGATAAAATCCCTACCTGTCTGCTAGTATGTGTGAAGCACCACTTAGCCTAGACTCTCCTAAAAGTTTTCATTTTATGTCTCTCTAAGGGTTATGTCCCTGAAATATGGAGAATGGCTGTAGTGGTACCATTACATAAAGGCAGCCCTAAGATAGACCCCCAAATTACTGGCCTATTAGCTTCAAAAATATTATACGTAAACATATGGAGTGCATAATTGCTGAGCTGATAAAAAATGACAAATTATCTATAAACCATGAAATCAGTTTAATCTGGATTTTGAAAGGTAGGCCATGATTATTAAACATGGAAAATTTACTGAAGAGAATCAATGAAGCCCTAAATGACCGACTAGCAGTCCCTGCTGCTTACTTTGACATTAACAAGGCCTTTGACACCATCCCACATGCCAATGCGAAAGATAAACTCTCTCAACTTGAAATGAAGTCTGAAGGACAGCCAACTGGCTCTCTGACAGAGCTCTAGTCTAATAAGGTAGGAGTATGTCCTCAAGCCAGAGGAGTATCACCATTAAAGTTCCAAATGATCTTGAAGGACTGTGACTAAGTTTGCTGAAAACTGCAAACTAAATGCAATTCTTACGTCCTTTCAGATACTCAAGTACTGCAGCAGGGCCTGAAACACACTGATGCCTGTCATATCAGCCATTGACTAACCAGAAAAGCCAAAAAATACAGTAGAATTACCTTTGGAAAAGACATCACTCCTACCTCTCACTACACTGTTGGCATCTCTCTCATAAAATACAGTTACATGGGGACTTGGGTACCTATGTTGATAGCAATCTTTTGTTTCATCATTATTGTTCAGCTGATCTTCTGTGGTGTTAGATACTCTCTACGACCCATGTAGTCTTGAATCCTTGAATAATATGCACATGTTTTGGAATGTAACTTACAAAAGCATCACCATCTTAAAAGATTCTAAATATTTCTGATAATGAAGATTAATAGACTACACAATCTAAACGATCATTAAAGACTACAAGCCTTATCCTTCTAACCTACTTTGTGTAGACTTCTGAGAGTCATCACTGTTTAAACATTCAAGCACTGGAAGTCCGTACTTTCTTCCAGCTCCTCTGCGTTTGTAGAATGAAAGGACTGTCTAACACCTCTACCAAAGATCTTAACCCCTACTACAAGAACAACAAGTTTACTGGTGTGACAGATTCATAACCCTTCACTTATTCTACATTTGTAATAAATTAGGTTTCACAATTGTTTTGAAAACTATAAATTCGTGCCTGGGTTATTTGGAAAGAATCCTCATGTCAGGAGTGGCTAATATACTTAATGTACCTAGGAGTGTCAAGCCATGCTACATGATGATCTTTAGATGTAGGCTCAGCATGAACCTATCAACCTATGACTGACCAACAAGCACCATGAAGGATCTTGTGATAAAAGCAGCTAAGGGACCAATCGAGAGGGTGTTGCTAATGCCACAGTTGATTAACTAATGCAGAAGTCCTGCATGGGACACTGGGTATGCACACTGATGAGTCTAAAAGACAACTGCAATGAGTTACATGGCTCTGAATGTACTATTTGTTAGAGCCATACAAAAAGAAATAGTGCCATGACCTACTAACACTGGATCCATATCACTGTACTAATGACTTGTTTCTAAATGTCTCACTGTTTGAATACCAGTGGTTGAATCATTCAGGCTGCAAAAAAGAGCCATCCTTTGACTGAATGCATTCCATTTGCAATAACTCACACAAAACACAACCTACTTGTGACATTTCATATGCAAACATGCTTCCATTTATGCACAAGGAATACCTTTTGTGGACATTTTATTAAAGTTGCAGCTGTCATGTGCTAGCTATGGAATTACAGCAATAATGAGAAGTGATGTGTCAGTTACATCCTGGTAACGTAAAGACCGAGGCACAGTATTTTTTGGAATGTTCTCATTATACCAGCATACTACTAAAGGAGTATAGAATGGGTTTGTACAAGGGCCGGCGGTCTGTGTGATGGGCACATTACTCACCCTGTAACATGATTTATAATGGATGAAAAAAGGTTATTCATTGGGTGACATGTTGTGAGTAGTGCATATATTTATTTTTTTATTCTTAGAGCACATCATACAAAGATATGCCATACAGTTCATAGCATTGTGGAGTGTAATGGTTTGGATGCGATCAAATGCAGCACAGCATAATGTATTAATGCTGGTGTTGTTTAGACTAGCCTTCCACAATTTCCATATCTGTGCAGCCCTTGCAGAAAGCTTTCATTAAGTGCATCCATTTTACCTACTCTATCTACATCAAGTACAGGAGCTCCCAGAGGTGAATCTGTATGCATGTTTCTAAACTAGGCTTCAACTGTGTATTTTTCCTTGGAGTGTCATCCTTCTGCAAAATATTGATAGACCAAGAGCAAACATGGGAAGAAAGGAGGAACCAGTTTTTTTACAATCATATATTCCCATACTGCCATGACCCCCACAGCATACAGAATGTCTTAATCTGGCTACCAGAGTGTCTGCCCTGACAGGTGTGATCTGTCTGAACTATCAGAAAGTGCTTACTGTTTCATCACCTGGCAGGGTTTTCAAGACTGCCAGTTGTTTCAGTCTGAGTTGCTATGTAGCATACCTTTTCACTAAGAACGGGCACAAAATCTGGCTGCATGTTTTAGGCCAAATGAAATCAGCATTCTTTTGGATTCAAGGGGAAAACATTCTACTGGAAAACTTTCAGTACAGCACTTTGGATGTCTGACAGGGTGCATCATAATGTTGTTTGAGGTCCTAGTCATTGGACAGTTCTACTCATGCAAAGAAAACATCCTAACACTTAGATGTCATTCATGCATACAGCAAGGGACTCATGCTGCCAATCAGACACAACAGACTACTTTACTCCCTACGTGGTCAGTTTGCAAAGTGTAACAATGCTGCAAAACAAAATGACAATAAATGTAAATACAATATTAGCAGTTAAGCAGAGCTTCATTATCTCCCCCTCTAGCATAAAGCTGAATGGTTCACACTGCCTCAGACTGGCTACTTCATATTTTTTTGGGGTACTTTTCCGTTAACGGGGCAGCAATTAACTTCAGCATGAACACAATGAATTGTAAGAAGAGTTGACTTCATTTTAAGAAGTGTAATATTGGCTTTATTTTTAATTAAAAAATAACGTAATCTGTATTATCAGGCATGTTACAGCTGCGCTTTACATCTTCGTACAGCTGCAAGGCTTGATGCGCTTTACGTTTTAAATCGGAAAACAGCTGTTACCAATAAAAGTGGTTTTCTTCTACTGGCGTCTGTGACTTAGTGTTGTCACAGCATCTTTAATGCTCGCATTTTTCAGTACTGGAAATAAAGTACATTTCAAGTAGTCATTCTGTTTGTCTTGTCAGCCTTGATGTGCGCTTTACTTTTTATTGGGAAAACAGCTGTTAGTTAGGATCGCAGTTCATTTAAAGTGACAGCTAAAAGTTGGAAAGAGTTGCAGCGACAAAGTAAATTTCTTGCTTTTCAAGTAATGAAAAGAAACACAGTTCTGTTCTGATGTAGGGCCAGTAACAGGAAAGCAGTCATTAACAGTGTTTGCCTGATTGTTGCTGTGAAATGAAATATGGACAATTACTCTATAACTTTAAATTTCTGCTTTCCAGCCAAAAAAAAAAAAAAAAAACAGGTCTTTTCCGATGTTGGCCTTAAAACCAAAAGTACTCATTACGAGTGTTGCCGTGCTCACAAAAAAGTTGCTCAGACATAATATAAAGACAATAAGGGTATCAGTACTGATTTCCGCTTTCTAACCAAAAAATAAGCATGCTTTTTTCTGCTGTTAGGCTGATAACAGAAAAATACGCCAAACCGCTCATTGGCAGTGTTGCCCTGATAACGGAAAACTACCTTTTTTTTTAAATGACAGACATAACATTAGCATTGCTGGTCACCTTCCTGATAAGTTATAAGATTATATGAAAATCTTAAGTTTGACCAAACTTACACTGTTTATATCTCAAACTGTATGCTTCTCTGTTTTCCTATGCATGGTTTGGTAAGTGTACATGAGGTAGAAGTGAAGTGAGTGTAACAAGGGGACATCAAGCACTCATACAAATAATGTTGCCCCCTGCAATCCTGACACTCTTGTAAGTTAATACCTCACATCAGGGTCCTTGTCTCCACTAGAAGTCACTGATGGAGTGCACCTCAAGACACATACCCCTACCTCTATCACTGATGGAATGTACCTCAAGACACACCTCCCTGCCTCAAGCACTGATGGAATGCGCCTCAAGACACACACCCCTGCCTCCACCCATTAAGACACGAGCAGGTGAAAGCCTCATCGCTCTTTCCTCCTCTCAATTGAACCTCCAACACCCATTAGAAAAACCCATATCACTGACAATGGAGTTAAGTACCTTGTGTGGGACCAGGTGTTAGCAAACTGGCTAATTACTACATTTAAGACTGAAAAACTTCAGACTACACTTTAAAATACTGGCACAAACCTGGAAAACAATGTAAGAGCTATAATTCATATGCTAGAATTTAAATTGCTATAGATGCTGCACCATAGCTATTAACAAAGCAAGTACATATATAACAAATTAATATTATAATTCAGCTTCCACCAAGCACACCTATTTCCATCTACTTTATTGGCTTTGTATCCACCCATTACAGCTCCATCTTTTACTGGTTCTGACATTTATAATGCTGATACTTTTCCCTCATATGCCTTTTGCGTTTTATGTAGTTGTGTCTTAATATGGCATCCTTCTCCCTTACATGAACAGGAAAAGATGATATACACAAGCAAGACAAACAGTAAGAACCATTTGTGCAGATGGACATACAGTGTAGTTTCGTTTTGTCCTAACTATAGTATCATGTTACACTCAAAGATCAAATGCCTGCAGTAAAATATCTACTGAACCATACTTTTTTTTTTTTTTTCTCTTTTTTTGCTGTACATTCTGTATCAGTAGCCACAAGGTAATTCTTCATGTAAAAAATGCCGCTGCAACAGGCATACCCAGAGACAATATGTGGTTGATATGACAAACATGTCTCACTAGCACGTATGTTTAACATTTCCACAGCAGTATAACATGCAGAGGACATTCTGCATTATTTGCAAGGAGATTAAACATACAGTCAAGTTGCAAAATGGTAAACTAATAGCAGTGCTCCAGCAGGACAGAAATTATGAGTAAAACTCATTGACCAGTGTTGGCTACAACAGGCTGCCAGTGCATAAAATAGATATTAAACCAAAGGGATTTTTAGTGGGCAGGAGCTGATCATCTTCCAAAACAAGTGAATAAAATGGAGGAGAGAGTAAGAAAGATGCACAGACAGACAGACATACTGGGAACATATGTGTGTCAGTGCATATTCATCTGGCCAAGCTTACCAGTCACATCTGACTCATATAGAACTCCAGGAACAGCTGCCACTATCCATGGTGTTTTCTAGGCAAGCAGGGAAAGAAAGTAGTTAGCCAGACCATTTTCCATACCACACACCAATCCATCTACTACATGTTTTGCTGTTGGGAAGAAACCAGGGTACCCGGAAAAAAGATAGTACAAACACAGGTATGACATTTAGACAACTCACTGGAATTAAGCTGGATAACCTTTAGCTGTGAGGTGGCAGTGGTAATGCTACTTGCTGCCCCATTAAGACATTAAACCATATTAACCAAAGATACAAATGGATTTTTTTTTTTGTTTTGATGACAGAAACAGATCTTATTCAAAACAATGAAGAAAACAGAACAAACAACAGACCAGACAGGATACTGAAAGATGGTAAAAGGATGGGAGTGAGCATATAGGCATTAGTGGTCAATTACACAGCTTCAGAGGCTGCAGGTTGGAGGAAAGCAGGGAAGACTGGGAGTAGCAGAAAATGTGGTATCAAAGCTGACCAAAAGGTTGATCTAAAGCAAAATATGGGAAAATGATAGTGTAGGGCAGTGTACTTCAGGTAGATGCCAAAGGGGTGTATCACTCAGTACATACAGCAGAGAGTTGCCACAGTGATGCATCACTCGGTGTGTGAAGCAGGTGACTGCCACAGTTGTGCACCATTTAGTGTGTACAGAAGATAGGTACACAGTGGTGCATCATTCCAGTGTGTATAGCAGGTGGGTACACAGGGGTACATCACTTAGTGCATTCAGAAGGTGGGTGCCACAGTGCTGAATTACTCAGTGTGCACAGCAGGTGGGTGCCACAAGGGTGATTTACTCAGTGTGCACAGCAGATGGGTGCCACAAAGGTGCATCACTCAGTGTGTACAGCAGATGGTTACACTGCAGTGCATCACTCAGTGTGTATAGCAGATGGGTACACAGCTGTGCATTACTCAGTGCATACAGCACTAGGGTGTCATGGGGTGCATCAGCCAGTGTGTACAGCAGATGGATGCCACAGTGGTGCACCACTCAGTGTGTACAGATGATGTGTACACAGTGGTACTTCACTCAGTGTGTACAACAGGTGGGTACACAGTGGTGCACCACCCAGTGCATATAGTAGGTGGGTACACAGCGGTGCATCACTTAGTGCATACAGCAGGTGGGTGCCACCATGGTGAATCACTCAGTGTGCACAGCAGATGGCTACACAGCGATGCTTCACTCAGTGTGCAGAGCAGATAGGTGTCAGGGGGTGCATCACTCTGTGCATATAGCAGATGGGTGCCACATGGGTCAACATCCAGTGCTCAATTTCTCTGGTTCGGTTTCCAACTGTGGTTCTTTTAGTGCAGCAGAGTTTCCCTGGGACAATGTGCAGCTAAACCTGGGTCACTGGTTTCCTAGTACAGTGAACATTCTCATAACTTAAAAGTAAATGCTCTAAACTGCTTCTAGAGGTGTGTGTCCTGTAGTAGACTGACATAGCCCTCCAAGACTGTTTTATCTGCATGTGTAATGTTTTTCTCACCCTTACAGGCTCCAGCTTCCCATGACTGTGAAGTGAACAGAGTACTGACAATGACAGGATGGATGTGTTCTGCAAGCCATTCAGCTATCTATGGAGAAACCCATATGAATCAGCAAGATACTTTGGGAGTGGACAGAGAGGAGAAACAGACCCAACAAGTATATGTGAGGCAGTGAAGTACAGAGAATGCCAAGAGGAATCTTATTCACACAGTGATCAGACAAGATAGTATAGCAGCCAGAGAATTTATCTCAGTAGTTACCCCCTAAGAAAACAAGCAGCCAGCACAGGGACTCCAGTATTATGTAATGCTGTCATACACAACACTAAAATAAGCAATCTGATGAAATCATCTTTTCAAAGGGTGATAAATATCAGAAATAGAAGTATGTGGGTAGGAAGAAAAAAAAATACAAAGGAGAATTAATAGTAGAGGTATAAACCAAAGACTAATGTGCAAGAACAGCAAAATTTGCAATTTCTAACAGACACTGAGAAGTTATACTTACAATTTGTAAGTATAAATGTGTGATAAGAGATATTAATAATTCTTAGCCAGAACTTAAGTAATAAAGGAATACAAATAATTTTCTTACTGTAGAAAAAAAAACAGAATATCCTGTTTACTTACAACTCTGCTATTGGTATTGCAGAGCACAAGAAGCTCTGGCTGGTCAAATGAAGAATGCAACATGAATACAGGCTTAAGTGGAAAAAAAAAGCAGGCAGCAAAGTGGCACAACACTTATTTACAGCAAATATCCCCAGACTAGCACCCCAAGCATATCGCATGTACAAACACTATCATGCATAATCTTATTTTATTATTATTTTTTTCAAATTTGAATTTCACATACTTCATCTTATTCTGTGACATTCATTCTGTCAATCTTACCACATTACAACCATGGGTTGCAATAATATTTCCTAAAGAGAATGTATAAAGCATTTAAATTTGCTGTATCACACATTTGCTACCACTATAGTAAAGTGTTGATGGCATTAGACTCTATAAACTGAACACAGTTCTGATACATTGTGCAGGTTTATTACTGCATCACATGCATCTGAAAACTGAAGCAACTGTTTTATGAGTTATACACAGCAATATCTAATATTCTTTTTCTCACATACTATAGTACGTTTGCACTTGATACAATCAATGCACTCAAGTGCCCACAAGACTAATCAATGCACTCAAGTGCCCACAAGACTTTGTAAACAAACAATTTTTGTGAACTACTTGCATATCACAAAGAAAGAAGCTTAATAAAGTAAATAATAATAACTAATTACATAAAATAACTATCAGGTATGAATTTTCATCAGTTTGTTTAAAATATACATGTACAAATGACACACAGGCGGAGTACTGAAACGATAAAGTTGCCGCTTCTCAATAAATGAGCAAATAAGTTTTTGTTTCATGTTTCAATAAACTGAAAACAGAATTAAATGAGATGTTAATATACTTAGTTATCACATATGTAGAATAAATATAAGTGCAGTAAGTGCTTGGAAAATGAGCTCCTAAAATGTGGACTGTGTAGTTCTCACACAGCCAGAACAAATATAACTGCTCGAGTGCTGTGAGAACAAACTCCTAGTGTATGCTATGAAAGCCAAAGGACAACAAAATCGCTTGGCAGTACTGCCTAGACATCTTAGCACTGTAGTAGTTATAAATGACTGATGACAGTAACATTCAGCAAAGTAGATTGTTCCCTGCAGCCCTACTTGTATACAAAGGTCCCACCCAGTGCTCCTAAACTTGTCATAAAAAAAAGTATGTCTGGTAATTGATTACAGTAAAAAGAGAAATGAACACATTAAAAATAAACAAACCTCTTCTGGTGAAATGTTAAAAATAAAATCCAGACTGCGTCACTCAGATATGACTGCACTACACAGTTCTGTTTCAATTGTAGATGTACAATGAAGTTTTATAGCTACAATTTAGACTTATCAGTCCAGACAGTTACATTTTATGCAGGGCTGCTGGGAAAGGTTTAACTGTCTGCAAGAACAATAAAATGATTATGAGTTGCTCCATGTTTGTTATATGGGAACTTCATGCTTGTAGTTCAGTAAGCCCTGGTTCAAGATCTGTGCCTCCATGGTGAATGTCTTGTCAGACTCGGCACATGAAATGATAAACTGTCGACTCACAGCATTGTTTAAAATAAACGAATGACTGAGTGCAGATGTACAGGAAAGTCGGTCACTATGATGGGGCAGTTTGGGAGATGAAGTGGGTCATTCTAGCCTAGAAACACACTTCACTAATGCAATAAAGAATACCCTACTACTGGTCTAACAAAATTTCTGGAGACCTTGACAAACACCTGCTTACTGACTGGCAGAGGGTAACAGACAACTAAGCAAACAGACAAGCACTTAGGGTTTCACAGAATAAAATGCAATGATTTAAAAACTTCTGATTCTAACTTAATGAATTTTATTGCTTTTACTTTACTTATTTTTTGTCACATGGTTGTTAATAAATACAAAAATTCATTAACAATGTAAAATGTAATCTCTCTCTATAGATAGATAGATATAGCTGTGTCTATAATGTCTTCTATTAAGCTTAAAGGTCCTGTAACTCAGAAATTGCTGCACCCTTGCAACCTGCTTCTCAATAAACTTTAGCCAAACTGGAAGCATAGCTCTCTCCACCCAAGATTGTGCTAGACAGTCAAGAGGAGAAGGTTAACACCCACACTACACCTCAAGCAACACTTAGCCCTTCTAAACCCACACCACCACCACCCACATTTAGCAACACTAAATCCACATATGCAGAGGCCCTTAACTGTAACCTGCCCAAGCAACAAAGACCTCTGAAGCTGAAACGCAAACAAACACCAATCACAACCAAAGTGTCACATAGCTCACAACACCAGTGTGCCACCCAGCAAAAGCCCCTAAGGCAAGGCAACCTACCTAACACTTTAGTCATAGGTGACTCTATAGTCCGGCACACTGATGTCCTACTCACCAGGTTAAACAAGGAGAAAATTACAGTCAGCTGCCTGTCGGGTGCCAGGATCCGCCACATAATGCATGCATTCAAGTCACTCCACAACAAGTACAAATATGACTCTGTCATTGTCCATGTTACAGTGAATGACTTGAGATGTACCTCCCTGGTCTACATGAAAAGAGACATGGAAGAGCTCTCAGATCATGTGGCCCAGGCAGGTATGAACCTAGCCCTGAGTAGCATCCTGCCTTCACCCAGGATGATACCACAATATAAGGACAAAATGATTGACTTCAACAATTGGCTAAGCTTCTGGTGTCATTCAAAGGGGATCCAGTACTTGTCTGCCTGGGACGACATGATCGACAGACCATGATGCTTTGCCAGAGATGGTCTGCACCTGTCACCCCTGGGATTCAGGTTACTGGCTAAGGCTCTTGCCACCCCTATAGTGCCTTTTTTAGGCAAAGTTCAAAGGACAAAACCACCACCGTAACAGGTACAAGCATGCAAAATCTGAAGGTAATGCTACTCAATGCTAGAAGTCTAAACCTCAAAATGCACTCCCTCGAGGCACTCCTAAAAATGGAAAACATCGATATCTGTGCAGTAACTGAGACCTGGTTCTAGTCTCCAGAGAACACCCCTGCAATACCAGGCTACAACTCTTACCACACTTTTCGGCCACCAAATCAGGACCGAAACACTAAAGGTTGAGGAGTGTCCATATTCACCATGGATATTCACACCACCAGGCTAGTTGCCCAACACAATGCCTCTGAAATTCTCCAGGTGCAACTAACACTAGGTAAGACTGCAATCCAAATTGTAGCTTGCTACAGATCCCCCACCATGCCCCAAGATTCTCACTACACCTTTCTAAACATACTGGAAAATATTAAGATAGAACCAAACACCCTAATACTGGGTGATTTTAACTACCCTGCCATTAACTGGGAAAACTACTCATGTACCAACACCTTTGCCCAACGGTTCTTGGAATTCATAAATTCCAACGCCCTGGATCAACTAATCCATTGTCCCACCAGGGGTGCAAATATCCTAGACCTGGTCATTACCAACATGGGAAATCGATGCTCCACACCTATGGTCACCCCCTCGTTAGTCAGGTTTGACCATAAGCAAATCACCCTTAACATCCACATCCCACCCCCACCCTCCAGTAAGGAAACCTCTATAAAAAAACTTCTCCAAAGCCAACTTTATGCTACTCAAGTCAGAAGTGACAAACTTCATGACACCCATGCAGACGGGAACAGAAAGTTCAACTGCTGAATCCTACACTAAGGCACTGTACGAGCACATCCACTCATGCATGAATCGTGCCATCCCAAATAGAACCAAGATGCTCTCCTCCAAAAAAAGGAAGCCAATCTGGTGGTCCCCTGCCATAAACAAACTTTACAACAAAATGAAGAAACTGTTGCAGAAAAGAGGAAAATCCCAGGATGCAAAAAATTCCCTTACCAACCTCAGTAAGAAACTGACATTCCTCATAAAATCCTCCAAAGCTAGTTATGAAAATAAAATTGCCAAACATTCCAAAAACAACCACAAGGCATTCTATAACTATGTCAAGACTCTAAATGGCAATGCTCAGATCTGCTCTGAGCTAAAACAGAATAGCATTAAATATACTGATCCCAAGGATACTGCCAATACCCTGGCAGATCGATAAAGTGCCAACTTCACCCCCCTCTCACCCCCTAAACAGCCCATCTCAATATCGGAAGATTGCCAAATTCTGGTAATAATGGCCATACAGGTAAAAAACGCACTCTCCAAAGCTAAGAATACAGCATCCATGGGACCAGACAACATCCCGGGCTGTGTACTACATGAACTACAATATGAACTGGCACCTCACCTAAGTGTCATGTTTAATCATAGCCTCACCTCAGGTTTCATACTCACTGAGTGGCGCAGAGCTACAGTTATCCCACTCCACAAGGGGGGATTTACCTTGGATCCCGGAAACTACCATCCCATCAGTCTGACGAGCCTCATCTGCAAGGCCATGGAGCGTATTATCATTGAACTTATAAACAAAGACATTGGCAACCTTCAAACACTGGACCTTACCCAGTTTGGGTTCGTGAAGGGTCGATCTTGTCTCCTGAACCTGACTGACTTCTTTGAATCAGTCTCCAGAGCCATGGACAAGGGTAAGGTGGTCCACACAGCCTATCTAGACCTCGCCAAGGCCTTTGACACCATCCCCCACTCTGGAATCATAGATAAACTTACTAAGCTGGGCATTAATCCCTACATCACCCAATGGGTTGCCAACTGGCTTACTGACAGAACCCACACTGTAAAATTAGCCAACTCCAAATCCCCTCAGGGTTCAGTCCTGTGACAGCTCTTGTTTGGCATCTACTTCTCTGAAGTACAGGCCAACAATAAGGGAATCTGGCTAACAAAGTTTGCAGATGACTGCAAACTGGGAGCCATTATTGAATCCCAAAATGATGTGGATACTCTACAAAAGGGCCTTACAGAAACAGATGCTTGGTGCCAGAGCCATGGGCTCAAGCTCAATGCCAAGAAATGTATAGTTATCCCCTTTGGAAAAAAACATGTACCTGTGAATTACCACATAGGTGGCAGTACAATAAACACCGAAAGTGTGATAAGAGACTTAGAGACACAGGTGGACAGTGGCCTCACCTTCGATAACCACATTGCCACAACAGTCAGGAAATCCTTCTATGTGGCACACCTCATCACTAAGGGCTTTTCCTCCAGAAAAAAGGAGGTCATTGTCCCACTGTACTCATCCCTCATTAGACCCATTATAGAATACAACACCCCATTTGGTATGCACCTCTCAAGACATCTGCAACAACTGGAAAGGCCACAGAAATACCTCACTAAAAGAATCACAGGCCTAAAGCAGATGCCCTACGCTGACCGCCTTAAAAAACTCCAGCTATACTCTGTCGCATATCATCTATTCAGAGGCGATCTCTGCTTAACATACAAGGCCATGTCAAACCCAGAGCTGTTGGACATGCTACACTTAAAGAAATCCCAATCCCTCAGAGCAACACGCTCCAGGGATCTAAACCTTGTTATCACAATAAGCAAAACATGCTGGAGGGATAGGTTCCTGACCCAGAGACTCCCCAGACTCTGGAATAGACTTCCCATACATGTCAAGCAGAGTGCCTCTTTGGCCCTCTTCAAAAGGAACCTTGATGATTGGTTGGGAGATAGGAAATTCACCCCGGGGATCACGTCAGTCACCCTGCTAGACAGGGGTCCAGGAAAGTAAATAGTGTGGGAAGAAATATCCAGGGAATTGTTATGGCTAGGCTTGTATAGGCCCCTAGGGCCGATAGCTTAGTACCAACCTATAAACTATACTTACAAAGTACCAATAAACACAGATCCTGTCATCAATATGTTGATTAGCATTTAAAGCCAGCCATATTATAAATGAATGGACTTGTATAAAGTAAAACTTAGCTTACAAAAGCAGAGATATTTCATTGAAGTAATTGCTTTATGTTGAAATTCCCTTTTGCAGGTATGAACCTCATGCTTTTTGTTGTACTTCTACAGTGCAGATTCACCTGCCTGGGTGAAATAAAAATGCTAATTGGGACTCAGCTTACTATTGTCTCTGAATCGCTCGATTTGCATGACAAGTACAACTGCTAATCACTGTGCAGAAGTATTCTGAATGCTTTGTACATGCCTGGGTTCCTGTGGCATCCACGTGAGCAGTACAGGACATGCTTTCAGGGTGTAAACTACACTTCCATGTTTAAATGTCTGCCCATGAAGTTGCTGTAGTGCTAGACATGCAGGACAGACATGTTTCACATACTGAAGTGTCGTTATATAATAATAGAGTAGCTATATTTTCAGTACTTGCCACCCATCATGCAAATGAGGTGACCATCAGTGACCTCACACAGAGCATCAAATGGTAGGGTGACTGCCTTGCATTTAACATGATCAGAGGTATGGGTTGGAGACGATGGCATTGACAAAAAGGCAGGAGTCAGAGCTGGAAGTGGCAGAGTTAAAGATGTTAAGATTTGCAGTGGGTGTGACAAGGATGGACAGGATTACGAATCAGTATATTAGAGGGTCAGCTCAGGTTGTATGGTTTGGAGATGAAGTCAGAGAGGTAAGATTGCATTGGTTTGGACATGTGCTGAGGAGGGATGCTGGGTATATTGGAAAAAGGATGCTAAGGACGGAGCTGCCAGGTAAGAGGAAGGCCTAAGATAAGGTTTATGGATGTGGTGAGAGAGGACATGCAGGTGGTTGGTGTGACGCAGCAAGATGCAGAGGACAGGAAGAAATGGAAACAGATGATCCCCTGTGGCGACCCCTAATGGGAACAGCCGAAAGAGAAGAAGAGGTAGGTGCTATTGCCACAGCTCAAAGGCAGTGGTATGACTGTTCAACCTAATTAGTGTGTTTCTGCATGTATCCTGTCATATATATGGGATAAGTGGGGCGGGATGTTAAGCCTGTGTTGTCACATTGTGAGGATGCCTGTGGGTTCAATCCACCCAAGTTATGTTACTATGAAATATCATGTTTATATTTTGTGTCTTTATATTAAGCACAGCATTAAAAAGAGGGTAAACACAATCAACAGTTTTGTTAGTGGAACATCTTTGTAAATGCCGGTGTTTTCTTTGCTTATAAACGGTGAATGAAGTGTTGTGTGAGCAGCATAGTTTATATTTTATAAATGCATTTGTCAATGACATCATCACTTCATCTTGCACTAGAGACCCCTGTTTTTTCTAAGTAGGACGTTAGTATGTTAATCCTCTGTCTGTCAGAATGCAGGGGCTGATGGCTGTTGGTTTAGGTCCTCCTCTGTTGAGTATGCCAACAGCCTTATTAAACTGTAAAGCATTTTTTAGTCTTTCAAGTACATTCGGTTTAAGAGTATCATATTACAAATATATATTAGCACCAGCATTTTTTTATATTTCTAATTCTCTCACTCCCACCCTCTCCTTTGTATAAATTTATTGTGTGTATTATTTTGTTTCTCTCCATTTATTTTACTGTTATACAGGACAGCATTGAAAACTGCATCCATTCTTCTGGCAAGGCCTGTTGGTCCTTCACAGCTGGCAGTAGCAGCACCAGCAGAAGCACCCAGCACATCTGGGTCCCAGCCTGCCACAGTCAAATTCATATCTCCTGCCCTACCTGTACCACCTACTTCAGGTATCCACGCACTGGATGCTGATGCATTTGTACCCACTGGTAGCAGTGCTAGTGGACATGACACCTTTGTCACCCATCAGCAGCTGACAGACATTACCAACAGGAGGTCAGATCCCCAACTCAGCAGAGATGGAGAACCTCCTGAGATGACGTGTTGAATTGCCTTCCTGTCTAGAACTGTCTCTGCAGGGCCAAGTGGTGAAGGTGCCCAGAGTGGCAAGTAATCCTCCTAGACTGCAGGTGCAAACACCCCATCCTATCCCCAACCTAGTCCTCCTTCTCTTGCGTTTCCTTTTTCACTACTGTTGGTTGTCCATTCCTCCCCTGATCATTGACTTCTTCAATTTGTCTGATGTCTTTTTTACCACTTTATTTCCCCTCCCTATTTGTGTTAACCATCACCCTGTCAGTGGCGTCCGTCTTCCTCTTCTACCTAACCTAACCCTCTTACCTTCCACACTCTTCCCTTACATTTTTCTGCCACTTTCCTTCTCTTTACACAAGCAAAATGAGCACCTGTCCCTCAAAAAAAAAACTATATCCCATCTTCCTCACTTCCATCCTTCTCATTCCTTAGTTGCTCACCTTCTGTTCTAACCTCTGCTCACTTTCCCTTTTCATCTACTTCCTATACTCCCATTTCCAACCTTTAATCTGGTCAAAAAGTAAATAAACACACCTCACATGTGCCCATGTAGGGCTTCTACATCTCTTATTATTTGTGATCATACTCAACAGGTTGTGAAAAGCACTGTCAATGCCATTTGCAACCAATGAGGACTGGCACTGGTCACTGTATAGTAATAATTCAGTAAAACCACGATCATGAAGTACATATATTGCCGTCAACTGTCATTAAGGACACAATATCCTCAGTGTTGCTATGTGGTAGTGTGTACATCTGACGCTTTTACTGTAGAGCCTTGCTCAGTTTGGGAGATGAGCCCTAACAAGTGTTTGTACAGGGAGGAAAGAACTTTTAAATGCATCCACTTAAAGGTACACATGGCTAGGCATCTCATGGTTCTTGCGATTATTTGCCTAGTACATTACTGTTCCTATGTTTCTTTGTACTTTGATTTATGCACAGCTTGAGGTTAATAATATATTAGTAAAGACCCCACATCATCCTTTATTATAGACTAAAGTTAAAATGGTGCATAAATGAATGAATGCTGCTGTACGTCAGTGAAACGAATGTTCCTAGTTAAACGTCAGACCGTCAGCACTAATCTGCATAACACATTCAGCTTACTTTATACTTTTTCAAAACAAACAAGCTTATTTGTCACTTCCTTTTCCAAAGCTATGCTTCAGCACACAGGGACCATAACAATCTACACTACTGGAGCTGCAGTTCCACATCCTTTTAAAATAAGCTAATCAACAGCTTTCTCAAATGAATGTCCAAAGCATTTGTCAGTAGCCTTGGAGAAGCTACTACTGCATATCGACACATCATAGTCACAGTAGCATTAGTGTCTTTAGATCTAATGTCCAGACACTTCCTCCACATCTGTCTTGAATTCATATGTCAGGGTCAGCTTCACAATGGCAATAAAACTATTCCATTAGATCCTTAAGCCCAACTACCTATTTCCACCATCTCTAAATGCTGCCACATACTGATGTTCCACAGGATTATGTTTCCTTGATGTTCTTCTATTAGAATATCAGGGATGCTCCTGTTGACCAGAGCCATCTGCAAAATTTATTACTCAGAGGTGTGATGCTCTATTCTGCAGGCAGCTGTTTATTCTGCAGGCCGAGGGTCGTCACTAGGTACAGCATCAATGCATGCATCCTTTCTGATTAATCAAACCCAGAATATAGCTCAACAACTATTTATGCCTTTTATACCTCAAGCATTTTTTCTGAGGTAGACTGCAGATGTTGGAGGTGTGATGGGAAGAAAGAGGTAATTGGGAATACATTTTTTGAGAGTGTAATGTGTCAGCAGACTTTAAAAATTCCCTGCAGACTACTCTTATCAGAAATAGTGGGTTAGCAAATTGGTGTAAATTAAGAAATAATTTTTTGAGCTGTGATACAGAATTGTAATTGCCTACACATAGTAAGACCTTGCTGAGTTTCATTCTGGTGGCTGCCAAAAAAAAAAGCAATTACTAGATAATGGATATCGAAGTCTAAACCAACTGTACTAGAAATAGTGGATATAGAAACACAGATAAAATAACTGGAAATGGGATTTTTAGAAAAGAGTACGAGCAAATTACATAGAAAAAATGGGAATTGTGGGAATAATACATGTAGAATGTTTTTGGAGGAGGAATGAGGTTAAAGGGAACTCAAGAATTAAATATGTCAATGTGGTCTGTTTTCATTCATATAAATGTATGCCTGCGTATGTCATAGGTGATAAATATGTTTTAAACTACTTTTGCCAAAAATAAACATTACTTCAATAATCTTTAAACACCGCAGACATGGATCCACGCGCGAGTTCACGTGGTATGTCTGTACTTGCATCATCACCTAGCTCAATGAGAAGACTGTTGTAACCCATCCATTTTTGCAGAAAGAGCTAGGATACCTACCCATCACCTACATATACTAACACTGGGGTCACATCATGGTTGGAGGGGGAACTTTTGGCAAGTGATCCTAGCTAACAAGTTTGCCTGCTGCTATGCATTCACTCGTTTGCTGGTTTGTACATTTGTCAGCAAGTACTAATGGACTGAAGTGACTGTGGAGTCTTAATTGTCTAGTTCGTGACTGTGGAATTTTAATAACCTAGTTTCATTAACAGTATCTGCTTGCCATAAAAACCTTTTTAGCTTCAGATGAAATTTTCATGTAATATGAAAGCTCATGCAAGTTTTCCCTTGTTGCCTTTTGGACTGTTCATCAAATAGCATCCTGTTGCTAATTTTTTTCTGATTAGTCTTAAGCGAGTTGCTCACAGCCATGAAGTATACAGGAAGTGTGCGTGGCAGTCAAGAATAGCTACAAGACAAATGTGTTATTTACAGAGCATTGTCTTAAACAGAAAATGTAGTTCCAGACAGATGCGACAGTGTGTGCCTAGAAAAGGGTCAGAGTAAAAGCCCCCTGAACATGTCAAGTTCAATTAACAAAGTAAGAAAACATTCATACGTCTACAAATATGCCACCAAATTCTGAGTGGTATTTTTATCAAAAAAAATATACTCAGATGTCCTTATTCCGAGATCTGTACCTAATGCACATGTATACAAGACACTGCAGAAAATATGTGCATTTTCACTAATATGGTCAAACAACCTGAACACCATAATCCTTACTGATGTCATTTTCACATTAGTTATCAAGTTTATGATCCGTTTTCCCATATCAATAGCCAGGATGGTGGAATGAAAAAAAAGGAGACTGCGAGGTTACTGTTGGTGGGTGCCTGTATGCCAGAAACACTGTACATTTTTCCAGCTATTGGTTAATGAATGATGCAGTGCAATCAGTTTCAGGTTTTAATTTCATCTTGTCCAGACACCTCATTGAGCTTTATAGACTCAGGGCACATGTTACAGCTAAAATGAAAGCAAAATGTCTGTAATGAGCTAAACATTACCCATGACAAACTTTAAAAGTAATTTTACAACAAGCCCAATAATGCAATTACTATGATTTTCTCTATCTTTAGTTCTTAAATGATTAATGTACAAAACAGAATACTTATACTCCCCAAAAATGTAAGTGGCTCTGGTAGGAAATGAACTCATGACTCCTGGCTTACATACTGCTTTTTTGATGAGGTTCTAGTATTATAATATCTTAGAGGAAATTCTGAATTTAGAGCACTATCAGTTTGTGAAGTCAGATGCAGTGTCAGGTGAAGGTGCAGGAGTCCTTGGAACAATACCAACAGAGCCTGGATGCAAATATTGTATCAGGACCATCATCTTTTTTTAGCTGAAACAGTACGATAATAGAATGCTTTAATGAAACTTTTTCAATTACATTTTTCTTCATTACAGAATTAATTAGAACAGGGATTTAAAGGGCCACTTTGTATTAACCTCAAAGTCAACAATATTCTATTACCATCCATCAAAGCAGTATAAACTAGATTTGCAGTTTTAGAACAGCATAAACAGGTTAAAGATGCAAACAGATGTACGACATATTGTGATCTAATTTTCACCTTTAGCAATTTATACTTCACCAGCCTGTCACTTTTAATTTTCTTCCATGCTAGACCTTTGCCATCAGATAAATAGAATGGTACAGCCTTTATCTACCTCTGACTATTCAGTTTTATATTTAATTTGACATAACTGCACTCATTTCAAAGGTGATAAACTGGGGGAACAAACAATGGAAATGCCTATTTATCAGCATGCCCAGTAAGTTTAACAAGGTGCAACAGAAGACTTTTTCATATAGAAACTCTTCCAAAATCACTAAATCTTTAGCATGAATGGGTCAGTTTGAAGAGAATAAATTCATGTATCTGTAGTCTGAGAAAATGGAATAGACAATTTGAGCCTACTGCATTACAAAGTTATAGTGCTAGCTAGCCTTGACAGAACTCTGATAATACAAAGTTTATCAATACCCAACAAAAAACACATACTGTGTGCATATTTCATTAATCTCCATTTAACCTACAAAGCAGGACCTTGGATTTGTGATTTTTTTCTTTGCTGCTGTGTTACAGTCTGTAAACTGGATTATATTCTAATACCACCAATCATAATATGCTTACTACAGTCTCTTTAAACACCAGGTAATATATGTTTTTTTTTACAAAAAGACAAATACAACATTAATGCAAAGAGAATGTTCTATAATTTGCTGTTAGCGTGCATTTGCCTGAATGTTTGTGCTCAGATATGCCAGTCTACTGAAATTAAAGTTTTTGAGTCAGCAGTTCTAAGAATGGGCATTTTCTGCCTGTGCTAGACACAGTGTCAATGAAGAAATTGGTAAAGTACCAACCCCCTTTCTTTGGAGCCTGTATGCCTTTGGAGTTAGCATGTTTAGGTTTAGGAGAACAAGCGATCACAATGCCCATGAAGATGTATTGTTATTATTATCATTTCAAAACTGAATGCCAGTTCAGGGAAGAAATTTAGTGATTTTTTTTTACACTGTGTGAATTTTGCAAATTTTTGTAGTTCAAAACAACAGAACAAATATGTTTGAACATTTAAATTACAACTACATGCAGATGTCATGAGCTCTCAAACATCCCCTTTCTCTATGTCGTCTCCTCAGAGTACCACATATACAAAAATGTATGAAACAAAGAAACAAAAAAAATATTTGCTTTAAGTAATTCTGCCTCATTTCCTGTCAATATGCAACTGCAGTCTCTCTACACAGCAATTTATAATACACATGGATGCAAGTTATATTTTTCAGGATTTTATCACAGTCTCTAACATATCATGTGGCCTGGTGTCATTTCTGGGAAGAAAGTTGGTGATTTTTATTACACTGTGTGAATTTTGCAAATTTTTGTTGCTCAAAACTACAGAACTAATATGTTTGAACATTTAAATGATGACTACATGCAGATGTCCTGAACTCTCAAAAATTTTTTTCTTTCCTCTATGTTATATCTTCTGAGTACCACATATAAAAAATAGGCTTTAAGTAATTCTGCCTCATTTCCTGTCAACATGCAACTGCAATCACTTTACACAGCAGTTTTTTAATACCCATGTACTCAAATTATATCTTTTACCACAATATCACACACATCATATGGCCTGGTCCACAGCAACAGATCCTTCGGCACTTTTAATTGCCAGTCTCAGATAAGCAACCATGCATGCCCAACAGGAAAGGCTTTGGTTTAACACTATTCCTCCTACACATTTGTGTTTAATTCCATCAGACTGCATTTGTAAACTGAATAACTCTGGCAAACTTAAGTGATGGCAAAATCCTCGGAGATCGCCAATGAAGATAGGTATCTGTTATTCATGGATTTACATGTGTGACGTGAGGTACTGCCATCTGTACCAGCAGAAGACAGTACTTACGTGGCATATGCCAGCATGACTGGCTGAAGTTTTGTGAATAATCTTGTATCATTTCACTGTCACATTGATCAGATACTTGTATTTCTAAAAGTTGCTTATGTTAAAAATGCTGCAACAGAATCTTGACAGAGATCTGAATGTGAATTGTGCCAGAGTCAAGTGACTAGATGTAATGTCATTCTATAACCAGCTGAAGGATGGAACTCTGGCTGTAGCAGTTTGTTGTCTGTTTTGTTTTTCTTTGGAATCTGACATAAAAGATCTGTGTCAGTTACAGTTCAGTAGTAGTTCAGTTATTAGTTTTACAGTTCAGTCACTGTGTAGTATCTCAACTTGCCTTGTGAAAGTGAGCATCTCAGCAGTATGTCTTGCCTTGCGATGTTAAGTGAGTTAACTAAGGACGGGTTCTCTTCAGTTCAGTTAGGAAAAGTACAGTGAAATTAGTTTAGTATTATATATTTTTCTGCATCTGTGAGATTCTGTCCAACTGTGTTATTTTTGTATTTCCTGTCCCTGAAAACTCAGCTGTTTATTGTAACTAAATATCAAGTATTCTCCTGCTTTCTATTTTATTATCCATTATTAAATATTTTATACCTTTTCATTTTGACTGGTCTTTTACAGAATACTTTTAACATCTTGAGAGTACCTGTGCTTATTTTAGTGACACTGTGGCCACTCTGATAAGCCTTACTGCTTTTGGTCACACACTACCATTTATTATTTGGCACAGTAAAATTGCTTACCCTCTGTAAGAGCCTTAGAGTATCTGGCTTGTGGCAGCAACCTACCTTGTAGTCTGGACAGGGGACAAAGTTGATGAATCTGTGTCAGTCTTTCCCAGGTGTGTGTGTGTGTGTGTGTTTCAGATACTTGGAACTGGTACATAGTGCTTCAAGTGGATCTTGTTTGGGATCTGGAGAGACAGTGAGTCATCCAGTCCCAGAGGAGTGTGTTTGATGGAGAGAACTGCATTTGAAATAATCTGTAAATCCATTCCTGTTTTTAGTGACTGCCACTCGACGGTGTCAGTGGTGAAGTCTGGAGCTCTTTGATTACTTCCCTGGGGTAAAGAGGGGACCGCCACATATTGGTGTCACAGCAGTGGGATATTAATTGAACTTCAGTAGCCTGTAAGCAGTTGTCACTGAAAGTGTGTGTTCTCTCGACAGCCACAAGGTAAGCATTCAGAGTTTCAGTTTCACAACAGTTTTACTTATGTTTTGTTAGTTAGTTTAGTCAGGGAAAGATTATAGCAAGCTGACTAAAAAAAAAAAAAAAAAAAAAACAATTGTCTATGGTGTGCAAAGCCAAAGGATTGGTGCATGCTCACCTGACTAAAAAAGATATGATTTCAGCCCTAATCACAGCTGCAGCGTGGTCCAGGAACCAGGGAGATAACCAGTCCAGTGATTGGGATGTGCAGCCTTCGGAAACAGGACAGTTCACCTTTTTCTCAAAGGAATTATAAATCCATCAGGAGATAGAGACTTGAACTGGAGGCCAAACATTGGGAGGTTGAAGAAAAGCAGAAGCAATTTCGTCATGAGAAGGAGATGTGGACTCTTTGTCTGGATCATGGAGGTAATGGGGAGGGGAATAATCAGACCACAGAAGCAATAAAGGTCAGTAAATTTCTTCCACAATTTGCAGAGGGGGGTGACTTTGACAGTTTTATTCATATATTTGAAAGAGTGTATAAAGAGCTCTGGGTACAGTTCCTGACCCCCTTACTCCATGGTAAAGCTATAACTGTGGTTTCTAAATTGTCTGATACTGCCTGTTTAAATTATGAAAAAGTAAAGTAAGGTCTGCTAGACTGTTTTAAGTTAACACCTGAAGCTTACAGAAAAAAGTTTTGTGAGCATAGACTCAAGGCAGATGAAAGTGTATGTGATTAGATTGCTGAGTTAAGCACTTACTTTCATAGTTGGGTGAGTGGGTGTCTGGTCACCACTTCTGAAAGGCTGGCAGACCTTTTGGTGAGGGAACAACCTCTTAACACTTAGTCTGTCAACCAGATTTTCGTGTCCTCAAGCAGAGAATGCAATTCTGCAGATGAGCTGAAGAGAAAAGGGGATCTCTACTTAGCAAGCAGAGCATCACTGCATAAGAAAGGGATACCCAGTGCTGCACATGGATATAAGGGAACCCATGGTGGGCAACCTAAATCTCCCCAACAGGGTCAACCAGTAATAGGGGAAGCCACTAGTTCAGGTATACTGCCAGGATCAGGGGTTAAATGATGAGCAGTTGAGAGGCCATGTAGCATACAAATGCCCAATAAAGCAAGGTGGGGAGCAAAAGGTGTGGGAGTCAGCAAGCGGGAATAAGTATGCAGTAGTAAGTTGTCTGGAAACAACAAGGGTATCAAACTATCACTGGAGTTTGATTTCTACATTAGTGGATGGAAGACAGGCCAATGCTAAGAGAGGCACAGCCTCTGACATAACCATTGTGAAGCCTGCAGTGGTTAAAGAAGAGCAGTACTTGCTTGGGCAGTCTGAACCAATTAGAGCTTTAGGAGGGACCCCATTCCAAATACGTTTGGCTAGGGCTCACCTGGACTGGCAAGGTGGAAAAGGGAACACGCATGTAGGTGTGTTTGAGGATATCCCTGAAGATGTCTTTATAGGGAATGATTTTGATAATGTACTACCTTTTGTGCATGCAGTTACACAGTCAGGCTTGGAGACAGGCAGGTAGGTCTGATAGCCTGGGGGGACCCAGACAGATCTCCTGCCTGAAGCTGGAGCTGGTGATGTGGTTATTTCAGGGAGGGAGCTACCTTTTAGCAGTGAACCTGAAAGTGAACCACATCTGCTGGTAGGTACTGATGTTCCTGTGGATAGGGTGACTGCAAGCACAGAGGTGAGTAGTAGTACCCAGGTTGTCAGTGAGGCACCGCTGTCAGAAGATAGGCTTCCTGTGGAATGGGAGCTAGGGGGAGTTACAAAGATAGAGTTGAGACAAGCTCAACTTTCAGATCTTACTTTACGAGACTTGAGGGAGGTAGCTAAAGAGGCACCTGATATTCAAGGAAAAGGGAAGTCTGTATAGTGGAACAAAGGGTTACTGTACAGAGACTGGACCCCAGAGGGAGGGCTAGAGGGTGAGATAATACAGCAGCTCGTAGTGCCCAAAGCCTATCATCTGGCACTTCTAGCCATAGCCAATGACATTCCTTTTGCAGGTCATATGGGTATAAAGTGCACCAAGAGTCATATTATGCAGAATCTTTTATTGACCTGGGATTGCAAGGGATGTAACAGGGTACTGCATGAACTGTGAGCAGTGCCAAAAGATAGGCAAGGCAGGAGACAAGGCCAAAGCTCCACTGATGACTTTGCCTGTGATTGAGGAGCCATTCAGAGGGTAGCTATGGATCTTGTGGTGCACCACACCTCAGTACCACAAGTTCCACAAAGAAGAAATATATCTTGGGGTAGCAGATAATGCTACCAGATACCCTGTGGTAGTAGCTCCATCCTCCATCGAGACAGAGAAGGTGACAAATGCTTTGTTAGAGATTTTCAACAGTATAGGTTTCCCAAGAAAAATGCTGACTGACAGAGGTGCCAGTTTTTTGTCAGACCTCCTGGCTTGTCTGTGGAAGCATTATGGGGTGAAGCACCTAAAGAGTACCCCCTACTATCCTCAGATGAATGATCTTGTGAAGAGGTTAAACTCTACACTAAAGACCATGCTAAGGACATTTGCAGACCAATTTAGAAGACAGTGGGACAAATATTTGCCCCATCTATTGTTCTCATACAAACAGGTACCCTAGGAGTCCATACATTTTTCTCCCTTTGAGTTGCTGTATGGACATAGGGTACAGGGGCCTCTAGATTTGATCTGTAGTAAGTGGGAGGGTGAGTGTAAATCCCACAAGGAATCTGTTGTAGCATATGTCCTAAACCTCATGACAAGGCTTAGGAAGATCTTGGGTTTGCCCAGGAGAACCTGGCAGCAGCCCAACAGCAGAAAAAAGTTAGGCATGACAGGAAGACTCAAGCTTGAGAGTATGCTGTGGGACAGCAGTTTATGGTTCTCATTCCTATCAGGCACAATAAGGTGCAATCATTTTTCATCTTTTCAGTTTAACTTAATTTTCCTATTTCTTCATACCTTTCACACTTCTAGGTCCTCACCCATGTCTTCTTTATCCTTTGGCATAACACAGATAATATCTGCTTATGTAATTACACCAAGGTACCTATGACTCTTCCATGATTCTCTGATTACATACTGGTTCTTTTACATGTCTTAAAAATATGCACATAACAAATGTTCAATGACTTGGGGCAACTATTATATACTGTACTTTATTTGCAACAAAATTTGAGACTATAACTCAGTTATCTGAAACTCATTGTATAGCACATTCATGCAATCTTATAGTAGTACATAATGAGTTTTAGTTGCATCTTAATTAGATACAAGCTCTAATAGCCTTGCACAAATAACATCTTCAGAATTGTTGTTGTGACCTAATGATGCTACAAAAACAAATGTTTTGCCCCTTTCTGCTTTTCAGAAATAAACTAAAAAATACTTGAAGACTTTCCTCATTATATTTTTTAACTTGTCTGACTGCTATTATTTCAGACATTTTGTGCAAATTTTTTTTTATGGCTGTCGTTACTAACTTAACGCACTGCAACAAGCCTCATTTTCAGATTTTTTTAAATTCCAAATAATATTTTTTAAACAACAAAAGTACAGTTTTGTACCTACCATAAATGTAGATGTTCGAAGATCCACATTGCTGCAGTCCTTATATATGGGTAGTCCGCTGTCCTCGGTCGGCCTGAATATCAAAGTATTAGGCTGACGTCGGTCAAGGCGCTTAAAACTGACATCAGGACGTCAGGGTACAAAAGCGCATGACCGACGTCATATCCTCAGTCTTTTCTTGCCCCAGATGTCAGAAGGCCCTAAAAAGAAAGGCCAAAGCCAAAAAACAGCAAAAAACCAACCAACCACCCCTGCACTAACCATATTTACAATATTTACAACCCAAACCACACAACCACCTCTAACTACAGAGGGGAAGGAGGGAGGGTTAATTGGACTGCAGCAATGTGGATCTTCGAACATCTACATTTATGGTAGGTACAAAACTGTACTATGTTCTTCATCTCACATTGCTGCAGTCCTTACATATGGGTAGAATCCCAAAGCAGAGGTAAGGGAGGATGGCAAAACTAAAAAGCATTAGGAGCTGCCAAAATGCCCTGTAAAATTGCAGTGGCAAATCCAGCCCTAGATTTAGAGTAAAGTGGAAGGTGGTAATGCTTAGAGAAAGTATGCACTGAACTCCAAGTAGCTGCCTCCAAAATATCTTTAGTAGCCACCCCCCTTAAAAAAGCTGTAGAAGTGGCAGTAGCCCTAGTGGAATGAGGCCTAATCCCAGCTGGAATTTCCTTACCATGATGGGAATAACAGAAAGCAATACAAAACCAATCCACTTAGAAATAGTTTGTTTTGAAACAGGTTTGCCCTGAGAACCCAAAGCAAATGAAACAAACAACTGCTGAGACTGCCTGAACCCCTTAGTTCTGCTCAAATAATATCGCAACTGCCTGTGTATATCCAAAGTGTGCAAAATCTTCTCCCCTTTATTTTGGGGGTTTGCATAAAAAGTAGGCAAATGAATAGTTTGGTTTAAAGCCACACTAGAAACCACTTTAGGCATAAAAGAAGGGTTAGTACGCAAAGACACCCTATCCTTGTGGAAAATTAAGAAAGGCTCAACTGCCATAAGGGCCTGTAATTCAGAAACCCTTCTCGCAGAGGTAATGGCCAACAAAAAAGCAGTCTTCCATGATAAATATTTCAACTCAGCAGTTGCTGCAGGCTCAAAAGGTTGTAGAGTGAGTTTCTCCAACACAAAATTGAGATCCCAAGCAGGAGTAGGAGCTCTACGTGGGGGTCTTATATTCTTTGCCCCTCTAAGGAATTGCTTAAACAAAGGATGAGAAAATAATGGCGGGTCACAGTCATAGTGAGCCGAAATTGCTGCAGCATGAACCTTTATAGAGGAGAAGGGCAAACCTTTGTCCAATAACTCAGTAAGGTATTGAAGAGCAACACTTAAATTAGGTTTAGAAACATCAAAGTCCCTTGCTGTGCTCCAAATTAAAAATCTCCTCCATTTATCTGCGTAAACTTTCCTAGTACTAGGCCTTCTGGCCTCCAAAATAACATTCAAAACTTGTTGTGGAAGCTGAGACCCTCCAGGGTTTAAAACAGAATATGCCAGGCTGTTAGATGTAGAGAGTGAAGTTTGACATTGAGTAAATGACTGTTCTCCTGAGACAGCAGGTGAGGAATCGAAGGCAAAGGCCATGGAGGCTCCCGTACCAGACTTCTCAATAATGGGTACCAGTGCTGTCGAGGCCAATCCGGAGCTATTAAAATCATGTTTGGCTTGTCCTGTCTGACCTTCAGGAGTACCTTTGGGAGGAGAGGCAGAGGTGGAAAGGCATACACATGAAGATTGCTCCAATTGAATGAGAGAGCATCCACTTTCCAAGCTGTGGGATGAAACCTTTTGTGCAAAACTTTGGCAGCTGGTAATTTAGTGGAGAAGCGAACAGATCTATGTCTGGAGTTCCCATAACACTGTCAATTTCTGAAATACATGAGGATCCAATTTCCACTCGTGGGGATCCATAATTTGTCTGCTCAACACATCTGCTAAGGAGTTCTGTGCTCCTGGCAGAAACCTTGCCTGAAGATTTAGCTGTAAACTGAGAGCAGTCTCCCACAAAATCATTGCTTGTCTGCATAGAGGATATGAATGCGTTCCCCCTTGCTTGTTGATGTACCACATGACAGTTGTGTTGTCTGTTAGAATCAACACCTGCCCTGGAAGAAGTAAATCCTTGAAAGCTATCAATGCAAATTGGACTGCTAACATCTCCTTCAAGTTGATATGTAGATGTTGAAGTCTGGCAGGCCACGTGTCTTGTACCCATTTTCCATTTAGATGAGCTCCCCAAGCTCTGTCTGAGGCATCTGTCGTTAGAATCTGACTCGCCTCTGGCCGGGTCACAGAGAGTCCCTTGTTTAGGTGACATTCCTGAGCCCACCACAAAAATTCCTTTTGAATGCAAGGTATTATCTGAATGACAGTGTCCATATCTTGGCAGTGCTGTGTCCATACATTTTTGAGATACCATTGTAGCTTCCTCATATGCAGTTTGGCATTGGGAAGTACCAGAATACAAGATGCCATGAACCCCAAGGCTTGAAGGACTGTCCTTGCAGTCAGCCTGGACTGACGAGACAATTGGTGGAAGTAAAGAGAAAGATTCTTTTGTTTGTCCGGGGTCAAAAAGGCCATCTGGGATGCTGTATTCAGTCTCACTCCCAGAAAGCATATGTCCTGAGAGGGTACTAGACTGGACTTTATTTCGTTCACAGAATACCCCAGGCATCTTAACACTGCCATCACATACTGTAAATGATGAAGAAGTTCGTCCTTTCCTTGGGCCAGAATCAGGCAATCGTCCAAATAAGGATAGATTTGTATTCCTCTTAGCCTGAAGAAAGCTACCACTGGAGCCAGAACCTTCGTAAACACTCTGGGCGCAGTAGATAAGCCAAAGGGCAATGCAGAGAACTGATAATGAGAAGTCCCAGCCCGAAAACGCAGATACTTCCTGCAACTGAGCCTGATAGGAACATGAAGGTAAGCCTCCTTGAGATCCAGAGTCACCATCCAGTGATCTTTGCCCAGCAGAGGTAAAAGCTGATGTAACGTCAACATTTTGAACTTGGGAATGTCCAGATATGTGTTGAGGATAGATAAATCCAAAATTGGTCTCCACGTTTTCCCTTTCTTTGGTACTAGAAACAGGCGAGAATAAAATCCTAGGCCCACTTCTGGCAGAGGGACCGGTTGTATGGCCCCTATTTGAAGTAGTAGAGAAATTTGTTTGTGAGCCTCTAGTCTTTGCTGAGGAGGAACGTCCGGCATGCCTTTGAAAGGAGGCAAGGTATGGAAATAAAACTTGTAACCTTGGTGTATGATATCCAATACCCATTTGTCTTGGGTAATCAAAATCCAATTTTCCTTGAAGAGTGCTAACCTTCCTCCCAAAGGTGCTGCCAGGCAAGAAGGATCTGGCAGCTGAAAAGGTAGGTCATTGGGCCTGTTTACGAAAGGACTGGCCCCTGCCCTCACCCAAAGATTGTGCATGTGAGCTCCCTGTTCTAGGTCTGAAAGAACTCTGAGCTCTGCCCCTACCACGTCTAGATCTACCCCTAGACTGAGAATCATAAGAAGGATACGTCCACCCCTTAGCAGGCCAATTCCTACTAAACTGGAGGCTGAACTTGCAAAAATCTTTAACAGCCTGCATAGACTTAGCCTTGTCTTCCATTTTCTTCAAGACTGACTCCACAGGTGAACCAAACAACACATCAGACTGCAAAGGAGCATCCAAAATCCTTGTCTTAACATGGTCAGATAAATTCTGATCCTTCAGCCAGGCGTGCCTGCGAAGAACTGAACCAGTGGCAGCCACCCTAGACGAAGCCTGCACAGCATCAAAACCACATTGTAATGAATGCTTACCCACCTGTTCAGAGACATGCACCAAATCTTGTAATTCTTTACACTCAATGCCTTCCGCCAGAGCATCCACCTTAGACTTCAATTGAGAAAGAAGAAAGTTTTGATATTTCAACATATGAAACTGGCAATTCAAAGCCCTCATAGCTAAGGTAGAAGATGTATAGACCTTCTTACCCCATCTATCCAAAGCTCTGGCCTCTTTATCTAGAGGAACCGGATTTTTTACAACAGAGGCCTTGACACCCTTAGGTCCCTGACTAATAGTTTCTGGGTCCGCCCTAGGACTCTTATAAAGATATTTATGAGCCTCAGGCACCCTGTAATACCTATCCGGTTTAACAGGAGCAGGAGGCAGAGAATCAGGATTAAGTGAAGCCTCTGCAAACACATCTTCCACAACATCCAGAACAGGGGGTATAGCCAAGGGCCTATGTTGGGGTAAAAGCAAAAATTCCCTAAGCCTTTTCCGGGAATCAGAGAAGTCCTGACCTCCGCACTTAAAATGTTCCCTCATAGAATGAAGTGTCTCTGAAAAGAAAAATCCTCTGGAGGAGAAGCAGAAGGAGTGGAATCATCTGCATCAGAATCAGAATAAGGAGAGTACTCCTGCAAGTCTTCAGCCAAGACTCTGAAACATCCAAGCCTGCTCAAAACTTCCCAACTCTGGCTCCACCCTAGGCCTCTTATCAGGAGGGGCAAAGAACCTCTAATCAGAGTAATCAAATCTTCTGCCATTTTAAGCATGTGCTTCTTAGGCACAGACCCTGCTGAACTAGGAGTGACACCAACAGAAGCTAAACCTGGCCTGCCTCTGGGAGAAGCCTTGGAAACAGAAGGAGAGGGCCTAACCACCCTAGGAAGGGAGGGGAGTACAGTAACCTGAGAAGCCCCTTCAGCCTGACCTGCCTCCTGAGAGGCCACATCCTGCAAAATCAAAGTCTCCCCCTGAGACTCCAGAGAAGTCTCCGTCGGAACCACCGGTTCCACTGAAGCCCCTAAAGAACCGGCGTCCGGAACGGACGACTCATCTTGCCTGGGTTTAACTGTTTTGTCTTTGCGCTTCTTCATAGAAGCGGGCGCCGGAGAGTCCGACGGCATATTATAATTGCACCGCTTCCCGAAGACCAGCCTAGCACAATCTAACCTTCGCTTAATAGTGCGCTTATTGAACCTAGCACAAAAGCGACACCCAACAACGTCGTGCTCAGGCCCCAAACAAGGAATACACAAAGAATGATAATCCCTATGCGGTATCTGTTTCCCACAAGAAATACAGTTATTCACTTTTTCTGACATCCGGTAAAACACTGAGGCAAGAAAAAAACAAAATATTCCCCAACGGGGTACTTAGCCAACTTGGATTCGGTCTGAAACTCCAAACTCGAAAAATTTCAGAACGCCGAACGGCACTCGCAACGCTGCTTCTGCATCGGACCATGCGGCAAAAAAGACTGAGGATATGACGTCGGTCATGCGCTTTTGTACCCTGACGTCCTGATGTCAGTTTTAAGCGCCTTGACCGACGTCAGCCTAATACTTTGGTATTCGGGCCGACCGAGGACAGCGGACTACCCATATGTAAGGACTGCAGCAATGTGAGATGAAGAACATCATTCATATTTTAAAAGCACAAAGAGAGTGGAAACTGAATTTCCTTGGAATTTTGACAAACAGCTCTTGCTCATACAGTTAGTGTATGCAAATTTCAGACCTTGTGGGTCAGGATATGTATACTGGCTGCCCATCATCAGTCATTTTACTACCAGAGTTCATCAGCACCAAAATACTAAGTGCTGTATAAGAAAAAAGGCAAGAATATTTCTAGCTGGACAATCACAAAATACAGGTAAAAGACAGCAGTTAGTTCTGCCCAAGAGATTAAAATGAAGCATGTCACTTACGCAGATGTTGTTCTCAGTTATGGGTTTCACACTGAAGGGTCTGATGTTGTCACAGAATTTTCTACCCAAGTATAACAGAATGTTGCTTTTTGAGACATTATAATTTGTCCTTAAAATGTACAATACAGTGTATATAATGTCATCTGTATGACAGAATCTAATTTTGTTACCATCCAGATAAACATCATGAACACTTGAGGAACTATTGTATAAATGGGTAATGAATTATAGATAGCCTGCTGCTGCTGTTGTTGCGTCTTTCAGCTTATCCCGGTTAGGGGTCGCCACAGCGGAACTCCGGTCCGCTAATGTTTGGTAGTGGATTTTTACATGCCGAGTTACCAGCCCTGACGCACAACCTTCAATGAAGGCATGCCCATTCATGCATGCCTCCACACAGAAGATGCTCTAGCCGAGAATCGAATGGGACATCATCTTGCTGTGAGGCGACAACGCTACCGCAGCACCACTACCACGATTAAAAACAAAGGCAAAGCCATTATTTAAGAATCTGAAATGAAGGTATCCACTTTCATTACTGCAACCAGTTATATAACTCATCTAACTTAACCTCATTTACTTAAAGCACCTGAGCACATGTACTAGCTTCGTGGCAGCAATAAGTCATATCAACAGCTTGCAATTTGAACAATTTAAACTACCAAACTAAAGCTTTTTGTAAAATTAGGTGGCAGCACAATACTAAAAACAAAGGTTATTTCAGGTAGTCACATCCTTTTAAAAATGTTTAGTGTTAAATTTTGTTTTGTCATATAGTAATGCATCCCAGTAGTGTTACTCAAGTACTGGATTTAAAAATTCAGAGCAAAACAAAAGCAGGTCTTAACAATCTGGAATATGAGACATGAGGAATGCTTTATTACTGACACTTCTTAATCCTATCAATTCTCAAGGTTCATTGGTGATTACTAGGCTGGCCTTTTTAAGCTGAGCCATACTTCCGAAATGTATCTGACAAGTCTTGGTATCCTAGTTATCTTAAGGGGTACATGTAGGCTTGGGAATGGGTGGGCAAGAATCTACAGGCTGCCTCTGTCTACTAGGCACATGGGTACAAAAGCAGGAGTAAAGTTCCAGTACCCATCCACTGGTCCAAGTTATGCCTGAATTGAGTTAGTTAGGGAAGAACTCTGCTTCACATGGATGGGAAGCCTGTTTCAGAGACGTAGTAGTCTCTGAGACACACATGTGCCCCTCCAACATGTTCTATTTGTGTTGCAGATGAGGTTTAGTTCACTAAACTGGTTAATTCTAATGCTATTTGTTTTGTGGATGTGTAAAGTACAGTTGTGTACCTACTATAAATGTAGATGTCTGAGTGTATTCACTGTTGCAGTCATTACTATTGGGTTATCCTGCTAGCAGGCTACCCACAGTCGGACAAAATTCCAAAGTCTAGGTCCAGCATCGGTTGCTATCGCCTCTTCCGTGACGTCAGTGCGCCAGGGGTATAAAAGATGCAGCCAACGTCATTTTCTTCAGTTTTTCTTGCCCGAGATGTCAGGTGCCCCCAAATTGGTAGGCTGAAAAATATGCCAATAAGTATGCATTCATAAAAATAACATTTCCTTCATCTACAAGCAAATACATCACATAGGTTGTATAGGATGGAGAAGTACAGATAAGTCCCAGCAAAGAAAAGGGGGATGGTGGGTGGGTAACCTGGACTGCAACAGTGAATACACACGAACATCTACATTTATGGTAGGTACACAACTGTACTATGTTCATCGTGTTTCACTGTTGCAGTCATTACTCTTGGGTTGAATCCCAAAGCTGAGGATGGGTGGCTGGGCTAAATAGGATTAGGAGAGGCTATGAGGCCCTGCAGAACTACAGTGGCAAAGCCTGCTCTGGATTTAGAGTAAAGAGGTAAGTGGTAGTGCTTTGTAAGTGTGCACTGAACTCCAAGTTGCAGCCTCTTAAGACGTCTTTGGTTGGTACTCCTCTGAGGAAGGCTGCTGAAGTGGCTGCTGCTCTGGTAGAATGAGGCCTAATGCCCTTAGGCACTGATATGCCATGTTGCGAATAGCAGAAATAGATGCAATGGCCTATCCATTTAGAAATAGTCTGTTCTGAGATAGCCTTTCCTTGTGATCCTGCAGCATATGACATTAAAAGTTGCTCAGTCTTTCTGAAAGCTTTAGTTCTGTCCAAGTAGAAGCGTAACTGCCTGTGTATGTCCAAAGAATGCAGAATTTTCTCACCCTTGTTCTGTGGGTTTGGATAAAAGGTAGGCAAGTGAATGGTTTGGTTGAGGGCCACACTGGACACCACCTTAGGCATAAATGTTGGGTTTGTCCTCAGAGAAACCCTGTCTGGATGAAAAATGATAAAAGGTTCCACAGCCATGAGTGCTTGTAACTCCGAGACTCATCTTGCAGAGGTTATTGCTAGGAGCAGAGCTGTTTTCCAGGATAAGAATTTTATATCCGCTGTTGAGGCTGGCTCAAAAGGAGGCAGTGTGAGTTTTTCCAAGACATAATTGAGGTCCCATGCCGGAATTGGTGCTCTCCTTGGAGGCCTGATGTTTTTGGCCCCTCTGAGGTACTACCTTATTAAAGGATGAGAAAAGATAGGTGGCTCCATATTGTAATGGGCTGAAATAGCAGAGGCATGAATCTTAATTAATGAAAAAGAAAGGCCTTTGTTCAGCATCTCAGTTAGGTATTATAAAATTTGAGGGATATTTGGTACATAAGTGTCAATGCCTTGTTCCTGGTTCCAGGCACAGAATTTCTTCCATTTTTCTGCATAAGATTTTCTGGTACTGGGCCTCCTGGCCTCCAAGATAACATCCACAACAGCTTTTGAAAGAGGAGTGTTCTGAATGGCTACATTATTCGCCATGCTGCCAGGTTTAAGGTCCTGAGTTGGCTGTGCAGGATCCGATTGTTTTGTTGGGTCAAGTGAGAAGTTTGAGGCAATATCCATGCTGGACCTTGAGACAAGCTCTTTAGGATTGGGTACCAGTGCTGGCGTGGCCAGTCTGGTGCAATCAGTATCATTTTTGGCTTCTCTTGTCTGACCTTTAGGAGTACCCTGGGAAGGAGAGGTAGTGGAGGAAAGGCATATACTGTTAGGTTTTTCCAACTGAAGGATAGGGCGTCCACTCTCCATGCTTGCTTGTGATAAATCCTTGTGCAAAATCTCTGTAATTGGCAGTTGTGAGGGGAGGCAAATAGATCTATGTCTGGGCATCACCATTTCCTTGTTATCATGCTGAAGACTTGTGGATCCAGTTTCCACTCGTGGGGATCCATGAGGTTTCTGCTTAGTTCATCTGCCAGAGTATTTGTTTTTCCTGGCAGGAATTGTGCTTGTAGGTGAACTTGATAAGTCAATGCTGTGTCCCATAAGGTTATTGCTCGTCTGCAGAGGGGGTAGGAATGTATACGCCCCTGCTTGTTTATGTACCACATGACCATAGTATTGTCTGTCTTTATCAGTAGCTGTCCGGGATGAAGTAGATCCTTGAAAGCTGTCAGGGCATTCTGAACAGCTAGCATCTGTTTTTGATTGATGTGAAGATGCATTTGGCTTGCAGGCCATGTGCCCTGAGTACATTTTCCTGCCATATGGGCCCCCCAGGCATAATCTGATGCATCCGTTGTCAGTGTCTGTCTGGCTGTGGGTAAACTGAATGGCAGACCCTCCTTGTGGTGACAGGCCTCTGCCCACCATCGAAACTCCTGTTGCAGGCAGGGAATGAGTGTAATTACTGTTTCCAGGCTGTGGCAATGCTGAGTCCAAACACTTTTTAGATACCATTGTAGTTTCCTCACATGCAGTCTGGCATATGGAATTAGTAGAATGCAGGATGCCATGAAACCCAAGGCCTGCAGGATTTTCCTTGCAGATAACTGGGTCTTTGTTGCCAATTTTTTGAAGTAAGAATTCAGTTGTTTTTGTTTGCCTGGAGTGAGATAAGCCATCTGGGCAGTTGTATTTAAGCTTGCACCCAGGAATATTATCTCTTGAGAGGGCACTGGTTTTAATTTCTTTTCATTTACTGTGTACCCTAGGCCAATTAGTAATATTTTTACAAACACCAGATGCTTTAGAAGAATGTCTTTGTTCTCTGTTTGAATAAGGCAGTCGTCCAAGTAGGGATATATTTAAATTCCTCTTTGTCTGCAAAATGCAATTACTGGTGCCAGGCATTTTGTGAAGACCCTGGGCGCAGTAGATAAGCCAAAGGGCAGTACAGAGAATTGGTAGTGCATTGAGCCAGCTATGAATCTGAGGTATCTTCTGCAAGATTGCCAACAATTTCTGTTTAAGCAGTTACATTAAATATTGCTGACATTTAAGCATATGAAACAGACAATTTAAAGCCCTTATAGCCAAGGTAGCAGAAATGTAAACTTTTTTCCCCCATCTGTCCAGAGCTCTAGAATCCCTATCAGAGGGGACAGGGTTTTTTGCAGTGGAAGCTTTGACCCCTTTGGGACCCTGAGATATAGTTTCTGGGTCAGCAGCGGGGTTTTTATATAGGAATTTATGAGAATCCTGAACCTTGTAGTATCTGTCTGGCTTAGCAGGTGCAGGGGGTAAAGAGTCTGGGGACAGGCCGGACTCTGAAAATACATCATCTGCAATGTCTAGAACAGGTGGAATAGCAAGGGGTCTGTGCTGAGGAAGTAGCAGAAAGTCTCTGAGCCTTTTCTTAGATTCAGAATAATCTTGGCTCTCCCACTGGAAATGCTCCCTCATGGTATGCAGGGTTTCCCCAAAAGAATAATCCTCAGGAGGAGAGGCTGAAGGAATGGATTCTTTAGCATCAGAATCCTCATAGGGCAGCATGGAATAATCCTGGTCAGAAGAGGAATCAGAGGAAATAGAAACCTGATCATAAGAATCATATTCTGTCTCTTGCCTAGGCCTCTTATCAGGAGGGGGATGGGAACCCCTGATCAAAGTAATTAGGTCTTCGGCCATTTTAAGCATCTGTTTTTTAGGCATGGAAGTCTGAGAAGAATGCTGTACTTGTTTCTTTGTCTTTAGAGCTGCTTTAGTCTTTGAAGCTGAAGATGGCTTAACATATAGTTGTGTAGGTCTGAAGACACCCTCAGAAGCAGATGCCTGCTCAGCAGCTCCAGACCCATCTGAGGGAATGATTTCCGAGTGTCCAATACCTTGAGTATCCAGAGGCCCAGTCGGCTCCATGTGGGAGTTGGAAGCGGCCTGTGGCTCTGAGGTAGCGGGCACCAGGGGCTGTGAAAGTGCCTCACTGAGAACCGGCGACTGGCCTAACAGAGGCCTCATCGTCGGTTTTGGACCTCGGATGCCTATCCTTTTCCTTGTCCTTGCGTTTTTTATAAACTCCGGTCATCAGCTGTTCTGACGACATTATATAATTAAATCTTTGGCCAAAGTAATGAAATGCAAAATCTAACCGATGCTTAATAGTGCGTTGGTTAAATCTAGCACAAAACCGACAGCTAGCAACGTTGTGATCAGGGCCTAGGCAAGGAATACAATAAGAGTGAAAATCCTTATGAGGTATTTGCTTCCCATAAGAAATACAACTGACATTGGTCTGGAGGAAGAAAAAATTTCCCCAACGGGGTACTTAGCTTTAATGAAGACTTCGGTTCTGAAATTCGGATTTGAAAATCTCAGGAGTCAGCTGACCAGCACTTGCGAACTGCTTTTGCTTCGGGCACTGCGTGGCAAGAAAGACTGAAGAAAATGGCATCGGCTGCATCTTTTATACCCCTGGCGCACTGACGGCAGGGAAGAGGTGACAGCAACTGACGCTGGACCTAGACTTTGGAATTCTGGCTGACTGCGGGTAGCCTGCTAGCAGGATAACCCAAGAGTATTGACTGCAACAGTGAAACACGATGAACATCTGGTTCATCAGTGTATGAAAAGAGGATGCTTTCTGGCCCAAACAGACAGGCTCTCAACAGTCTGTAGGATACACAGTACAGAGACAGTGCCTTGAGACAGTCTGTGTAAGATATGTTGTTTACTCCATGTATTCTTCTTATGGGGGACTCTGTGGTCATTCACTTGTAGCATATGCCTGGTCAGGTTCATAGAAAAGGGGTGCTGTACTCAATAATTGGTCAGATGAGGGCCAAGTACAGAGGAACAATGATTTCCTTAAACCTAGATACCATACTCTTGCTGATACGTTGCATAACATAGAATAATTTCCTTACTGTGATAGACAGATGACGGTCAAAGGCCAGTAACTGTCGACATGGGTTCCCAAACCCCTTACCACAGAGTCCACTCTTAGGGATACATCATTAATACAGTAGCCTCCATGGGTAGTAGTCTTCCCAAAGGATACTATTATGCATTGCGTTTTAGATCATGGCTCTGGCACCAGTTATCGGTTTGTGCCAGGCCTACTTAGAGGGTATCTGTGTCTTCATTGGATTTTGCGACTGCAACTAGTTTACAATCTGAGGTTACATCCTTCTCCCACATATTGTTTCAGAACCTCAGAATTAACTATCTCTTGATAACTTCTCTCTCCCACTTCTCTGCATTTAAGCATTTTCTCCAAACATATATCCACTATTTTACAGGTTCACAGGCAAGTACTAGATAATCACTTTGCAGACTATTTCAAGCCTAGCCAAAAAATCCTGGTCAAAAATTCCACCTAGCCTCAAAGAGGGTTAGATCACTGATCACTAAGACATATGGGGACCCCTGACCTTTTTAGTTATAAATCTGTGAGGTCTCTCAAGTTGTGTGATATGTTTACATTAATACATGCCAAAAGGTGCATTATATTTAATAATAGGTCTGAGTAAAGGGGAATAAAGACTTTGTTTGATATAGTGGAGATGCTATTGGAAATTAGATTGGCCAGATAAAAGGTTTTCCAAACTACTTTGGCGGCATTATTTTCAAATGATAAGGAATTATCAACATAGGTGCCTAGATCTCTTACAACAGTATCTGACTGGAGGGGTGCATCTCATAAACAGTAAGTGAAACTGTTTTTAAAACCCTAAACAACAATAGCTATTTTAATACAATACAATACATATGCTTTCATGATAATGTCACAGGAGCACAATCAGGCTATATCCTGCCAGCACAAGGTAACAGGTAAATGGGTGTGGAATGAGATCAATCCTGGGAAGGAAAACTACACCAAATGAGAGAAATATGACATAATTCAGTAGCTCCAGATTGCACTTGTTAGGATTTGAATGTACTCTGGAAGAAATCTATGATGCATGTCAACAATAAAATAATAACAAAATGTAATTAGAAGAATATGTCATCAGGAATGTATGTACGTGGCAGTCAGAAATTTAATTTACTAAACAATAAGCGTTGTTCAGTAAGAAAGGCTGCTGGAAAAGTAACACTACATGCTGATGGGAATAAAACAAGTAGTGCTAGTTTATCTGGAAGGTAAAAAAAGTAAAGCAGCTTTTATCGTAAATATATGTCACGGTTCTTTTGTTGCCTTGTGCAGTGACAGCTTGCCTAACAAGTTCCAACAAATGTAAATGGAAAACTACAATGCAATATTTGTGCTGCTATAAAATCAAGATAATTTCACTAAGGTTTGTGCAAAAAAGATTCGACCTTGATTAAAAGCAGTACCTGTCAAAGAAAGAATATTTGCCTTTTACCCAACTATCTGCATAAAAATAAATCTTCAAACTTTAATGGAAGAATATGACCTAATAAAGCATGTACAAATGAAAGAGTGACAATCGAAAAAACAACAGTATTCTGAAATATAAAGACTTAAGAGGTAAAAGCATTTGGAACTATCCCAAATTGAAGGTAGGTAAGCTTGCTAGCTAGGAAAACTGGATTCAGAAAGAATCATGAAACTTTGTTAATGTATTACAAAAGTCAGACCACAAATGCGTGTTAATTTTTTTTTTCCAGCATTAAAAAACCACCATCTGCAAAATTTCTGGAAATACCTTCCTTCAAGGAAAACAATAGAATTCCCTTAAGAAATCTTAATCCTGTATATAAACACCTTGCTCCTCCAATTTATGAGACAGAAACTATATTCCACTAACCCACAATCTTACTTTTATGCCATTATTTGATAAACAAGGTGACATGCTCCACCCCATAGACCATGCTCTCAAACAGCACTGATGTTCAGATAACTTTGTTCTACTCAACTATTAATGGTCTAACATTAATGAAAATCTGGATTTGTTGGTACAGTCTTCAAAGATTCAAAGAAACGTTGTCATTTAGGACCACACAAGTGTAGCCTAAATGACATTACAAATGTCAGCTCACGAGAGAAATGCAGTGCAAATAACATAGATACAGCGGTATCAAACAACATAGATACAGCAGTACCAAATAACATAGATACAGCGGTATCAGAGAATAACAAAGAAAATAACACATATGACATGCATGATGTGGTTCACATTACATGAATACACTCAATACCCATGATCCATTGATAAATAATAAATAAATATCCACCAACATACTTGTTCACCGTTAGGATAGAGAACAAATAGAGACTAGTGAATAGCAGCTGTTTATTTACTGTATTGCACTTTAACCATAGATGTGACTCAGTATTGCCATCATAGTGCATAATAGTAATACTGGCAGTATTTGCTCAGAGCAGTAGGATTAAATGAAAAAAGAGGCTTCAATGTATCGGGTATTATGGTCGGTGTTTGAGTTAATAAGTCTCACAGCTGTAGGATACAAACTGTTCCTGAATCTGGTAATCCTACAGCGGAAGCTGCAGTACCTCCTTCCAGAAGCAAGTTGTGAGAACCAGTTGTGGACCGAATGGGTCGAATCAGCTAGTATTATGTATGTCCTCTTTCTTGCTCTTGTAAAGAAAAGCTCCTGAATAGAAGAGAGGTTTGTGCCCAAAATTTTCTCAGCCACCCTCTGTAATTTTTTCTTCTCAACAGCTGTGCAGTTGCTGAACCATGCTATGAAGTTGGTAGTGTGGATGCTCTTGATAGCTCCCTTGTAAAAAGTGGTAAGAGCAGACAGTGGGAGCCTGGCCTTTTTGAGCTTTCACAGGAGGTGAAGCCTCTGTTGAGCCTTCTTGACTATATGGTTGGTATTAACAGTCCAGGAGAGGTAATCTGAGATGTGAAAGCCTAGGAATGTGGTTGTTTTGACTCTCTCTACTACCTCCCCTTGGGAAGTCTTGGGGCCAAGTTGAAAGCCTGATGGCCATGGAGTACATTTACAAGACTATGATAGTTTCTTATTAACACATGAATGGTCATTTTCTATCTTACTACATAGAGATTTTGATATCACTCATATTAACACAACTGACTTACTGACATTTTTTTAATTTCTGGAATAACCTGGCTACACTCCTTAAAATACAAAACAACCAACCTCTTTGTTTTCACACTGTTTACCCATAATGATTTAACAAGTTACTTTCATTCTCAGCTGACAGAAGCACAGGAATCACTTTACTACTAATATCTGATGCTGGATTATCAGATATTTGTGACCTCAGTGAGAAATATATTATTTTCTTTTTATTTTTGAATAATGTTACAATAAAAATCAACATGAAGCAAAGGGATGGAGGGTGTTAATGATTTGGATACCTCCACAGTATACACACAAAATAGTCTGTAAGCATATTTTTTTAGTGTCATCAGATAATTTAGCTTAGGGTTCTGCATTTTACATGGATGTACTTTCAAAGGAGGTACTACATCTGGCATGTAAAATGTATTTTATATATATATATATATATATATATATATATACACACACACACACATATATATATATATATATATATATATATATATATATATATATATATTATATATAAATTTATATTTATAAAGGAGTGAGAGGTTGGCATAATGGTTAAGCTGCGTATTTTACACACACAAGGTACAGAGTTTGATTCTCCAATGGGGTAATTGGCTAGGCTTAAAAAGTCCCATAACGGCAGTTAGCCTACTACTAATTTATAAACCTATGGAACTGATAAATAATATGAAATCAATTCATAAATCAGACTGTTGTCAAATAAGACCCTTCAAAAGTGTTACATAAAATATAATCTAACAATGATTCAGAAAATAATATATTAGAAAATGAGAGAGATTGACAAAAATATAATATTAAAAAAGAAAGACATTGAGAAATGTTTAAGACTGACCTCTGCCTTAAGAAGAATAATCTATATGCAGATAAATCCTGCAAATTCATTTGTGAGTTGGCACATATGCTTCAGAAAATGACTAAGTTCTGAAAGGATATTGTGACTCTGTAAACAGGTATAATTTTTGTAAAGAAAGTAAAACAGAACTACAAACGATGGTCAATCTCAAAGCAATATCAGTGAATGGCTACACATGATTTATATTCAGAGGTATTTATTTATTTATTTTATTTATTTTTATTTATTTTACATTTGTTTATCGGGAAAGTCCAACTGGATACATGTCCATTTTCAGCAGAGGCCCGGGGAGAAAAGCTCCAGAAAGCAGAGTACAAATGCATTAGGAACAATAGAAACATTTAGAGATAAGTAAAATATGCAGATTTCAGTAGGGTTACAAACTTAGTAGACAACATCAAAATCATGCAGCTTCAGTTTCAGACAATAATACACACAGTTATGGGCTACGTCCCATCAATAATTCATACACATATTAGAGTATATGATTGAAATGCTTAGGGAGAGTTTGCAAGAACAGTGGGTGGTGATGAGTTGGGGTTTAAGCAGGGACATTGCCAATGCTGTTGGAAGTGTAGTTTGAGGCTTTTTTTAACCGAGTTAAGGAGGATTGGTGAGTAATTTCGGCAGGTAGCATATTCCAAGTTTTGCCTACTGAGTTGGTGAATAGAGTCCCCAGCCACATTTATGCTCTTAGTTCTTTGTACCAGCAGTTTTTAAGCAGAGCGTAGTGACCTCAGGTTGCTGTATGGTTTGATGATCTTATTTAGTGCTGGTGTTTTTTCAGGTTGATATAGTATCTTGTGGGTTATTGCAAGTTGGTTGTATCGGGGAAGACTGGGCCACTCCAGCCATCCTAGTTGAGTTAGGTTGATACAATGGTGGGTTCCAGGTAGCACCTGTAGCAAATCTAGCAATATGGTTGTAACAACTAGTAAGTTTGGTAAGGGTGGCTTGGTTCAGATTAGTGAATAGGGGGAGGCATAGAGGAGGGTAGAAAGTAGGTGGGATCGAGAGATAGTGGTTCTTGCAAAAGCAGTGAGGAGGGGTTTGATCCTGTATAGGGAGTCCAGTTTTTTGTTGACAAATTTGATGGTTTTATTGACATGGGTATCATATTTTAGGGCATTATCGACTGTGACGCCCAGGAGTTTTGTGTAAGTATCTGGGGATATAATTGTGCCATTGTTGGAACTATTATTAAAGAATGGTGAGGAGGACTTGCAGGTGGGGGAAAAGATGAGCAGTCTAGTTTTGTTGGGATTTAATAGAAGCTGACAGATTGCGAACCATTTTTCTACATCACTGAAAGTATTCTGGGTTAGGGTCATAAGCTCAGTTGAGGAGGAGGTGGTACATATTAAAGTAGAGTTGTCCGCATATTGGATGCAGGTGGCCTTGGGAGTGATGGTGGGTAGGTCATTGATAAAGACTGAGAAGAGTAGTGGTCCTAGTATGGAGCCTTGGGGGACTTCTAGAGTAAGGGGTAGATGTCTGGTTAGGGTATTCTGCCATAAAACTGCTTGTTGTCTATCAGACAGATAAGATGGGAACCATTTAATAGAGCTACTATTCAGTGACAGTTCCTTCAGGGTATGGAGAAGCAGTCAGTGATTGACCATACTGAAGGCCTTACAGAGATCTAGGAAGAGAGCACAGGTAAGTTTGTTATTGTTTCAGTTGTTGATAGAGTAAGAGAAGGATAGGAGGGCTGATGTGGTGCTGTAGTGTGGCCTAAAACCATGCTGAGAGTTGGCCAGTAGTTTATTTTGGGTGAGATGGTGCATTAATTGGCTGTGGACGCACTTTTCCATAATTTTGGCCAAAGGTGATAGTATGGCTATTGGTCAGAAGTTTGAGAGATCTAAAGAATTCCCTCCTTTATGAAGGGGAATGACATGGGAAACCTTCCAGAGAGAGGGGATAGTGGCTTCAGTCAAGGTGCTGTTTATTATGATCAAGACAGGGTATGCAATGGCATCTTCCCCTTTTTGTAAATATTCTGGTGGGAGGAGATCAGCTGCCAGGGTAGTGGGCTTTAGTTTGTTAATTAGAGATCGGATGGTGGATGTAGATACAGGTTGGAAAGTGAAAGGGAGTGAGGTAGTGGTTGTGGAGGAGTTTTGGAAGGAGCTGCTGGTGGAGTAGTTGGCTAGCTAGGTACTGGATGGCTTTGATAACAAAATTGTTAATGATGTTAGCAGTTTCCTCTGGAGTTTTAAGTTGAGGGGGTGGGGTGGAGGTTTGGCCAGGGTGGAGCAGTTTGTTTATGCCTACCAAAATTGTTGAGGTTTGTTCTAGTGTTTTTGCTGAAGGTGTTGATAGAAGTTTTTTTTGTCTAACAGTGTGGCTTTCTTGGTATCATTCCTTAGTTGTCGGAATTTAATATGGTCAAGTGGGTCTTTGGAGGTGTGCCATTTGTCCCATGCTTTATTTCTTGCTATGATTTTGGTTTTGGTTACTTTAGAGAGCCAGGGGGCAGTCTTAGTTTTGGCTCTGAGGGTGCGGATAGGAGCGTGGGAATCTAGAATGGAGAGGAATTTAGAATTAATGTAGGCTACAGCATTATCCTAGTGGAAGTTCTTTAAGTATGGCCCAATTGCATGCTCTGAGTTCATTCTGAAAGTCAGTCGAGTTAAAGTTCTTGATATTTATGACAGATTTATGTTGAACTTGGTGGTGGTTATATACTTTATGCTTAATGATATAAGTGAGTAGGTGGTCACGTATATCATCTGGGAGGGTACTCATGTTATACAGGTCTGGGTGACTATTGCTAAGAATCCAGTCCAGGATATTGCCTTTGTAGTTGGATTTATTTATTCTTTTGGGTGAGGATATAAGTTGGATATAACTGTAAAGGTTTATATAGGTGGTGGGAGATTCAGAGGAACAATTGTTCCAGTCAATATTAACATCTCCTAACACCATCGTTTCATGGAGGCATGTGTTGGAAAGCCATTGGAGGAAGTCTTCTCGGGTATTTGTTGCCTGGGGGATGTAAATGCAGGCAATTAATATAGATTTACTTTTGTTAAGCTGTAGTTTGCTAACTAGGGCTTCTACATTATTGAACACGGGAGGGTTGTTGTTGGGCTAGTGTGACATCTACTGTGTTTTTAAACAGAACTGCTACTCCTCCACCTTTCCTGGTGTTATGATCTAGTCTAAGTATGTTGTACCCTGGTGGGATAACCTCATCATTTTTAGTTCCTGGTTTTAGCCAGGTTTCCGTAAGACATAGCACATCAGGTGAGTAGATAGCTAGAAGGGCATGAAGATTATGGACCTTGTTGTTAATACTCCTGATGTTTAGGTGACAGGAGAGAGTTAGGGGACCTTCAATTTGACCATATGTTGAAGCTGGGAGCTTGTGGGAAGGGTGGGTCCAGGGTTAGGGTGGATGTCCCCATCCCTCATCAGAATAAATTGTACATTGATTATTAGTTTCAGCACTTTACTTATTATTTTATGATAATATCTAGTTTTTGGGGAGATAGACCATGGTCTAGTTAGTTGGGGGTTGCTAAAAGTGGAAAAGACAGGTTTGTAGTGAGCTAGAGGTTGGTCTGATTCACTCAAGGTGGGAGCAGAGATGGTATGAGATATGGGATGGTGAAAGCCAAGACAGGGCTGGTTTTCACAGATGGTGAGGAGATATAGCCCAGGTAATATAACTGAGAGGAACATAATTGGTCTCATCTTGATAGTAGTGGTACTTGGTAAGGAATGTAGGTGGAGAATTAAGAGGGTTGTTGGCAGGAAGGGTTGGCGTATGGAGGTGTGAGTTATCTGTGATAGGTTGTAGGAGGGGGGAGTGGTTTATTGGGCTTAAATGTAGCACTAGTGGGGGAGGGTGGGATTTAGAGGCAGGGTGGGGTGCGGAGCGAGCCTGAGCGGAACAGGGCTATACCAAGCTACAAGGATTTACAGGGTCTGTGAGTATGCAGGCTTAAAGAATACAACTTTACAGTGATTTTACTCAGTTTGTTTTAAAGTGAGCTGCAATTTACCCACTTTTACTACATTCTTTTGAAAATGAGCTGTGTTTTACTCAATATTGTATTAAATAAAAGTTTGTAGTTTAGCCAGACAATTTTACTGACTGTTAGGAGTAAGCAAGCTTTTAACCTGAATTTTGTACAGATATTTATTTCTTTCGCAACTGTGAGATGAAGTAAGCAGGGGGAACATGTTATACAGGCTGTTTGCAGTGTATAGTGCTTATTTTATTACTTATTACAGCAGCCTGACTAGGGAGTCTAAGGCTTGATTTTACTATGGACCCTAGGCTAGCTGTAGACCCAATTCAGCCAAGCAATCTATTAGCACAACAGTTACGCTTAAGATATAGACCTTGCAGTCCTTTTCCTTAGCGAGGGACAGTGCAGGAATGCTTTGCTTTTAGTTTTCAGGATGATCGTTTCTTTACAGCATTGATTGAGCCGTTCGAGGTAAGGGCAGGTGGGGTGGAAAGACCTGGTAAGGTGCACAGAGTCAGTGCATGGATTCTATATGGAACATAGCTAACATAACAGCATGCAAACAGCATTATACATTCAGGCAGGGCATTTATTAATATTAGTAGTACCACAGCTTCTGCATTTCTATATACTCAATTGCAACTATTAGTCAGAGCAGTAGTTTACAGCACAGGCAAGTTCAATGAATTTTACATAGATATAGTACTATAACTCCAAATACATAAATTAAACTACATAAACAGACATATGAACACTTTCTTTTCTTGGTTTATTTGCTGTATTTTGTTTATTGATTATTCTTACAAATTATTTCTTGATTAAATGCAATACCAAAGATCAAGTCCTTTTCATTTTAAGAGATGATATCCAATTATTCAAAACGACATCTATTACAATCCTCAGCACAGGGATATGGCAGTCAGTTTTCAGAAACAATATGAGCTACACTGTGAAAATTAAAAATTTCAGAGCAGCAAAACAAACTATTGATTTTTCCTGTCAATTACAGGCACAATGGTGCTTTATAAGGCCAACTACTGTATCATACAATTAGGTGGTTCCAACGCACAATCTCTGTAAGCAATAAACCACTGACAGGCATGTGTCTGTGAATAGTAATAGGAGTTTTAGGGGAGACATAATCACATGGTAAGGAAGATTGTCTTCATTACTCATAACCAGTGTCATTATCCAATTACAAACAGAGACACATGCTCAGGAAATGCACACCCATACTGTAATCATGCCACAGGCTTTTAGCCGGTATATGAAAATAATTTTAATCATGTTTTTCTCTCAGATATTTTACGCCTTTTTCTGATAAAATGGTGTACTATGGTTATTGAATTCTATCAGCTGGGAACTGCCTCTTTTCCAGATTTCACTTAAATGTGTTAAAATTATGCTACTTGCTACAGTGTGTATGTGTGTCTTTCTATGTGTGTGTGCACTTGTGCATGTATGTATGTATGTATGTGAAGGTGTGCATAATTAATGTACACAGTAATGTAATAACATGTTACATTTATTCTCTAATGTTCTAAACACTGGAATTTATTCACCCTCATTGTTTAATGCCAGATTATCTGTGTTTCATGCTTCCGATGAAAAGCATTTTGCATACATACTCTAAACTGCATAACTATCTGCTAAAATCCTGCATATTGGAGACTTTAGCTGGATAATGAAGTTCACTGACTGCCTATGGTGGCTATGTTTTTATTATATATACATACAAATTGATATAACTATAGGTATCCTGATAACTAGACATCAGGACGTAATATATACACATCACTTGCAAGTGCAGCTCCCTCAAAAGTTACTCTTATTGCTCTTTATATAAACTGCATATATTTTCCTAAAGTTGTGTGGTAGGTCCTCTCCATACTGCATATAGTGGTTACTTCTTTCTTTACCGTATACTCATCTACTACCTTACCATACTCTAAAATATATACATGTTTTTTGCTTCTTTGCTTTCTTATTTACTCTTCTCTAGGCTGAGACTGAAATTGATCTTTTGTGATTAGTGAACTACCACAGTTAAATTCACATAAATAAATAAATATCTCATTTCAAGATGAGCATTTAATTATGCACATCCTATGCATATAATCAATGTACTTATCTGTATTTCTGTACTGTAGGCATGTTTTCAACTCTCTATGCAATTTGACGTGCTGAAGCACAGGAAAAAAACACCTACAATATACACTAGAGGACTAGAAGGTTCCACTTCACAATATCGAATTCCTGAAAACTTGAACTTCATATGGTCGAGACCATATGATCGAGTTTTCAGTAACTCAAAGTTAGGAAGTGAAATAAAAAAAACCCCAAACACATAATTTTTGCAGGAGGGCAAACCCCCCTGCGCCCTCCCTACTTAAATAGACCATCTCCGTGATTGCACTATAATGAGGAAATGGGAGATCTCCCGTTCTGCGCTTCTGCATACAGCACAGAATGGGAGATTTCCCTTTTCCCCACTATAGCACGATCTTGGAGTTGGTATATTTAAGTAGGAGGTGTTGGGGGATGCAGGGGGGCTTGCCCCCTGCAGAAACGATGTGTTTGTTTTTTTTTTTTATTACACTTCGTAATTTTGAGTTACTGAAAACTCGATCATATGGTCTCGACCATATGAAGTTCGAGTTTTCAGTAATTCGACATTGTGAAGTGGAACCGACTAGAATAATCATTACTGTCACATAACCCAAACCCATAAAATCCAAAGCTAACATGTCTGACAAACACAGATATTAAGATATCACATACAGATAAGAAGAAAACATCATTACTAAAGAACCCCAATCCAAAGTCACGACCCAACTATAAAACTAACCATCATAACATTAGTTTTACTAGCATTCTAAAATGTTATTACAAACAAACCTGACAGCATATAAAATTCTTAAACTTCTTTTCAGACAAAAGAAAATAATACGTTGAACAACTTATTGATAAATGCCTATAGAAAATTACATTAATAATTTCCTCAATAAAATAAAGGGAAAAAAATCACTAAAACTATAATCACAGAGGTATAGAAATAACTGGGTTCTTGTTTATGTTATAAACAGAATATTTTCTGTTTTAAAATAAGGATCTCATTTTCATGAGTTTTGTTTTCTCCTCTCATCTCAAAGCTCATTCTTTAAACTTACAGCTCAAGATATTTCATGTATTGAATTTCAGACTCTAATACATCTCAGACACACACACACACACACACACACACACACACACACACACACACATACACACATACACACCAACATGTATTTGAAGCCAGATAATCAGAATCACTGAATTATACAAAATGCTGTTTTCTTTGAGAAGAAAAATAATAAAACTCGAAGGAATATACTCATAAGACACTACTTTAACCTTTGTACTTTCTAAAGTGCTCAGCACTGTAATAGTAGAAGGTAAATGATTTTCTGAATAGCCTTCTCAGGTGGCTGCTTCACCAATTACTCTACAATACTAGGTAGAAGAACAATGTATAGCCTCACTGACACAAAACATCACTGAATGGAAGTCCCACCATGGGATTCAGAAGGAATACCGTGTGCATTAGGGTTAGCACCTGTCCCACTTTGCGAGGGACAGTCCCTCTTTGGGCAGTTGTGTCCTGCAAAAAATGTGAAAAAATGGCAAATGTCCTGAGATTTTAGGACAAAATTATTTTCTATATTTTATGTAATAGTTGCATAAAACAGTTATTCTGTATCTGAAACACCTAAATGTTATAAGAAACAGAATAAGGAACTAAAATGCTACAAGAATAAACTTTTATTCAGGCAAAAAACTGAAGTTCTGTCCTTTGTACTGGCCGTGGGTATGTTTTGCCCTGCAAAATCTGATGTTTGTAGCACAAATGTCCCACTTTGGGCATTTGGAAAGGTGGCAACCCTAGTGTGCATATGCAAACTGCAACCACAAGGTAAAATTCATCTAACCTCATGTGATCCAATTCATGAACATATTTAGCAGTGAAGAAGGGCATCTCATTATTGGCTAATTTGCATATCTCTGAATTGGGTATAGTTACTTCTAGAACTAAACAGCACCTATCAGTGGCAATTATCACTGGTAGCCCATGCATCACATTGGCATGGGCACCCTATCATACACTTTCATACAGATGGACACTCACTGTACATGACATACCCATCTGATCACATTCATGGATAAACTCAACTAATTTCTGTACCCCCCACAGACACCTCTTCTACCAATCACATAACTAACCCCCTCTACTGTGACCACTTAGGTTGATACACGCACGCGTGCGCACACATGCAAACATGCGCGCTCACATGTGCACAGTTATTTGAGACCATTCATACTCCTCCAGCTATGCATACACCCTGCCAAACACATACGCTCATATACACCTAGCCATTCTCCTTCTCTGCTTCATCTTTCCTAGCATTACCAGTTACATGACATGCTAATTTATGCAGCCAAATCACTCAGTTATGTAACTCACTTCTCACAGACATTACCAAAAGCATTAGCAGCTTTCCTGGAATGCCTCATTAGCATTCAGGACAAGTGGGGAGATGGCCCACCACAGAGATACTTGACTGTGTAAAACTACTGCAGAGGGCCTGTCTTTGAATCAGAAAAGGAATTCACAAGTGATTGACCACTCATTTTTTGGATAATCACTTGTGGTAGCCATTTCTGAATCCCAGCTTCAGCTGTGTGCTTCATTCATGAAAAATGTTAAGTTCTTCATTACTATGTGACAGTCACTACCATTACTGATTCTGAATTTCAACACTGTCCCTTTGAAGGTTGTACCAGACATGTGTTCTTAGTATCCATCTTACTGATGGCTTCACTACCATCATCAGCTCAAGGAGACTGTAGGGACTTGGGGGCAGTTTCCATGTCTTCCTTCCCCAATGGCACTGTTACAACAATCATTTGCTCAACAAGAAATTGCAGGAGATGGGTTAATTCAAACATTGCATAGTCATCATCGCCGTCCAAATCCAAAATAATTGTGGCTCCTTTGTACATATATTTGCTGTAAAATTTTTAATGACAAAGTGATCAACTTACAGAAACATACCCACAAACATACCACACACACACACACACACACACACACACACACACACACACACACACACACACACACACATACTCTACGATTTGCAAACCCAAACACTTGCTGTTGTTAGCACTACATTAGCTGAAGGATTCACAACCGTTAATGAAAATTACTAAGGTCAGAACACAAAGTAGCATCAGAAAGGTCAACACAAAGCAATTATGACTTTAACAAAAAACACTAATTGAAGCACTGGTATGGAGGGGAAAATTCCCCTGCGATTACTTTGAGAGTGGTACCCCTCATACCCCTGGGCTTTCTATATACTGAATCCAAGACTGATCAGGCCTGAGAGTAAGAGATGCACTTCCTTACTTCCAATGTTCTGTGGTGTCAAAACAATGAAGCCAGACTGTGCAAGAAAATGGCATTCAAGTAAATAACTGTGCAGAACACATTCTAAGCATAATTCACTTTGATTTAACAAATGCATCCTGCCATACAATACCTGTTCAAGGGTTTTATTTTCATTTTGTTTATAAACTGTGGTTAGTAGGAGTTGCAGTTTTAAAATCAGTATCTACTTTTTCAAGTCACAAGTAAAATGGGAAGATGTCTACCCCCATAAGTGCACTGAATGCATGATATTTAACCAGGCAGGACACTAACAATGGCAGTATTTTGTAACTTAAACAATGTAATGTGAAGCACAATGGTGTATATAGATCCCATAATGTTGGGCATGAACTTGAATTAATATAGAGATGTTACTGTACAACAAACATCACGACTGGTGAAAGACCAGTCAAAATTAAAAAAACAAATACTGTCTCAGATTGGGATGTTAATGTCTCAATGCATGGAGTTAAAGGAACTTAATATCTCTAACAAAAGTACATTTAAAATTATACCTCTCAACTGTACAGATTTTCAGAGAATGCCCAGATTTTTGCCTCATATTTTTGGCCTGTTACTCATAAAATTGTGGTTTTCTTGCACGTCACTGCTCCATCCTTGAGAAATGAAGTCAGAAAATAATGACAGACATTTGACATTCAGACTCCATACCCTTCAGTAAGTTCATGCTAATGCAAAACCTAATGCAAAATCTATTGATTCTATCAACTTTCTAAGTTTATAAGAACTGCATTTAAAATTGCTCCCATGTTTGAGCCTTTACCTCCCCCCCAATTATTTAAGGCTTTGTCCAGATTTCTTATCTAAGAGGTGAGAGCTAGGTTTAAAATATAGCAGGATATGTTAGCATTTCTCCTGTTTACTTATTTCCTTTATTTAATTTTATAAGTAGCTCAATTACATCTAATTTGCAAGCCTTCATTTTCTGGCAGCTTTCTTCCTGTTTTAACATGCATGCAAAACTCCTGGCTACTAATTAAAGGCACAATATCTTGTTAAATTCTGCTGGGCCTAGTTATAAAATATTTGACGTACAAAATTAAAATCAAAATCAGTCAGCGTAGTTTATAAATAACTCTTCTGCTGTTAGATGTTCAGCAATAAAACTGATACAGCAGGACTTATTTAAGTAATATACCATGTTCAAACAGGAAGATAGTAAAGATAATAGTTACAATCTGCTGCTTACAAGGAACATGCCCTACTATCTATTTTACCGTTTAACACAAAAGCTAATTTCTTAGCAGAACAACTCAAAAGGCCAATGACTGTCAAATGCATATCTCACTGTGGAATGCTCTATAAGTTGGCTAGTAATAGATTATAAGATCTATAGTAACATGAAAATAGCTTGAAGAAATGACAAAGAAAACCTTATCTTCTACATTACAGAAAATTATTCACCATTAAATAAACAAGCGCAATGAGTTTTGGGATCAGTTCATGTACATGTGGGGTCTTCTGTGCTGTTCATTTTTAATTAACATGCAAGTAGGGGAAGAATATAAAGTATGGCTAAAATGTCAGTGCTAGATGGAAACTTAAGTTGGAAACAAAAATCACTTTTTGCCATAAACCTTTTCATAGTTTCTGAACCTTTGTATGCACCACAATATCTGCTAATTTTTATGACCGTCTCTTACAACAATGCCTATTTTGTGATGATTCTGCTACTGTCTGAAATCTACTAAATTTTATAATAAAGGCACTGACCATATGTCTCTGGTCATCACAACATCTTCAAAAAAATATGCTCTGTGTTGTTGTTGTGTCTTTCGGCTTTTCCCGGTTAGGGGTCGCCACAGCGGAACTCCGGTCCGCTAATGACTGGCAGTAGATTTTTACATGTCGAGTTGCCAGCCCTGATGCACAACCTTCAAAAAAGGTACACCCCTTCATGCATGTCTCCACACAGAAGACGCTCTAGCTGAGAATCGAACAGGACAACATCATACTATGAGACGACAACGCTACCGAAGCACCACCACCGCAGTTAAAAAAATGTGCTCTGTGTACTGCTCGTAAATCTCTCCTGCTAAACATCATACACACTTTGCTTCTGAACAAACCAAATATCTCTGCATAATGACACATCTGTACAATATAAATACTACTCCATTATTTGAAATACTTGTTTAAGGTCTCCCTTAACCCTCTCACCTCTGTGGAGTATGTAATTCTCACATTTCCGTCTTGCTTCCTTTCTAATATAGTTAACTATTGACTTGTGCTGCTTTCTTTCCAAGCATCTGTTCAGTGATGGAACATCAAAAATGAATGCCGTACCCAAAATGTGCATTCAGCAATGCTCAACAGAGTAAACACGGTCTCCTGGTATACACTCCTGTAATATCCACCATATTCACATATGCATTTGATTTGCTTTCCCAGATGAAAACCATCCTTATCTGCTGAGATGTCAAACAAACCATGTAACTGATATGCTGATGATACCTGTACCTTCTATTCCAAGGTTTCTGTAACAATATTTACTTCTCTGTGCATTGTGGCATCCATATACTAACACAGATTTTGTGATATAAAGCCACCACTGCAGAGTACTGCATTCCAACACAAATACTTCTTTCAGGCACAAGACAATTACATTCATATAATTATAGTAGCAACCCGAGCAGGGTAGGCCAGACTTACTATTGCCAGGAACAATGCCCAGCTCATTCTGTGAGATTCATACATTCATACATATCAGCAGGTAAGAAGAGACATAACTCCTCTAATGGATGCTATGTTTGCCCTGAGACTTCCTCCTCCTCCTTGTGGGCTGTGTCTGACGTACCTCCTGTGGGAAGCACTACCGGGCATCCTCTCAAGATGCAGAAACCACCTTTCTCCAACTGTTTTGTCTCAATATGGAGGAGCACAGGCTATATACGAAAACCCACCTGAACTGCCCAGTTCCTCACTCTCTCTCACATGCAGAGAACCTACTCAAGAAGGTAATTTCTATTGCTTGTACTGTAGATCTCAAACTTTTAGCATTTATACAAGGATCACAATCATAGGGCAGTTGGGGACATAGTCTAATAAGCTGACAACTTCATATAGTTACTGACCTAAAACTCATGCACCTCATTCCAGTATAATGCCTGTAAGTACTGGTACAGCTGTACCCACCTGGCACATGAGTTAGCTGCTGCTTTTACCTGCACAGGACAGTCATCTTTTTTTCATGGGAGAGAACCATGACCTCTGATTTAGAAGTACTGATTTTCATCCTAGCCATTTCACACCAGCACCAAATTGCTCCATTGCACTTTGAAGATCACAATCACTTAATACTAATATGATGACATATTCTTTAAAGAACAAATATGTTACCCTTATGACCCCCAAAATAGATCCTCTCCAAACTCTAGCTGTACCCTGACATCCTGTACTTCCAAATCACAAACCCACCAATGGAATACTATGCCAACCCTGAATGTATCTGGCATAATGCCAAAAAAGTAAAAATAAATCTCATTCATCAAATACATAGACTTAATGACATGCAGCAATCATATGGGATTCCCACACTGTTGTAGCACTTCCTACAATACAGTCAGGGTTACATAGTCGCATCTTCTCTAATCAATTAACACAATTAGACAATTGTGCTAAACTTCTGGGACTCTCCAGTATCAGTAAACGTACAAAGGTTTAATGCTTTGTTCAACATCCAGGATGACATCCATACTCCTCCTGAATAAAACTAATGGATAAAGTCTTTGTTTCAGCACCTGAGAGATATCTTTGTAGAGTGTCTGATGAGACTGAGACCTACACAGCTGGAATACACCAGCCTGTCCTTTCTCCTGGAAATGAGTTAATGCCACTATAGCATATACTAGCCGTCCAAGCAACAATTGAAAGATGAGCTAGGGGTGTGGCTAGGATGCTGACAGGCTAGCAGCAGATTTCTCCTGCTCTGTTATTCTATTTTATTTCTGACAGGAAATTGTATATGTAAGTTATCCCGTTCATTGTTAACCAAATATTAGTACTTTGAGTTGTTCTGAAGGATAATATCAAATAATTATTTTCATATACCAATATTTTCCTGTCAAATTCTTGTCAAGAAAATGTCTTCACTTATAATCCAGAATGACTCACACAGAAACAAGCTCTCAGGGCTCATCTTTGAAAATGGAACTTCAGTCTGTTCTTAGCAACATACGACAACTTTCCTTGAAGATGGACAAAATGGATAACAAGTTACACAACTTTAAAGAAAAATGTTCAAAACAAATGGATGAAATACAGGAAAATCAGCAAAGAATACAGATATCTGGGATGGAGGATGCCTTAAATGACTTGGAAGGGAGACTGTCTGAAGAAGAAAACAACATTGAATTCTTACTGAAAGAACATACTCTACTCCTTAACAAAATATATGACCTACAAAATAGGTCTCAGAGGAACAACTGTAATCTTTGGTTTGCCTGAAAAGACTGACGGGGAAAGCATGACCAACTTTCTAACATCCTGGCTCCCTAAAATTCTGGATTTACCTGAAGCTATGTCATTTGGCATTAAGAGAGCACACAGATCTTTGGTGGTTTCCCCTTCTAAAAACAACTCCTCTCCGACATCTACTACTGTGAGATTTTTCTCTTCACAGGACAAAGAACTAATTTTAAAAACAGCCTGGACAAAATATTCTATCAAGTTAAAGGATGCAGTAATAAGATTTGACAACAAGTATTCTTCTGCTGTGATATCTAAAAGGAAATGCTTCTTACCTCTACAAAATAACTTAAAAAAAGACAGATCAAAGTTCACTTGCTTTTTCCAGCTAGACTTAAGGCATTTCTTTCAGATGAAACCAAATCTTTGAAAACTTAGACATTGCTATGACATTCTTGAAATAAAAAAAAAATAATAGAACAAATAGAGGATATGGATTGTAACAGCAGATCCATAAAAAGACAAGCCAAAAGAAATAATTGGAAGGTTAATGAAAGAAAAAAAGTTGTTAATAGAAAAGTGACTCTTTTTTTAAACTCAATCTTTTGCTAATCTACCATACAACTTTGTTTTCTCTGCAATAATTCCATATGTTTCTCTTTTAACATGTTTATAATCAAGTAAAAGCCTGGATGTATCCTTCATCAAGGTATTTACTTAACATTTCATTTTTCTCTTTTCTATAGTTTAATCATCCAATAATAATTAATGACTCAATGATTATTTTATAATTAAATAATTTAAATATTTGATTTGAATTGGTGTAGGTTATACATGCAGGTTTTATATATGTATGTGTATATATATATATATATATATATATATATATATATATACTTTTTATCTCTCTCTCTTTCTTACTCTAAAAAGACTACAGTGTATAACTTTATGTATTAAAGTGTTATTATTTTAATTAACTTTGCTGCTTAGCAAGTGTGTTACATATGTATTTCTAAACTAATGAGGTGGAATGTGGAGGGAAGAAAATGAAGTAAATGATATAGATATGTTTCCTGATGTTTTCTCTCTTTCTTCCCCTTTGTTTATATCTTTGTCTATGGTTATTCCATATGTACATATATATGTACATTACTTTACTAATATTGTTAGCGTTTGCATCTCAGCTTACATGTTATTGTGTCTTTCACTGTTAAACAGATAGTCACGGCGCTTTGAAGGAGGTAACAGTACTTTTAATTATTTTAGGGCACTAACGCTGCCTACCCCTAAGCACGTGCACATTTTTCTCTTTTTAATGCTTCTACTGTTTTGGTTGCTTAACGCTATAGCTGGCCACACTAGTGAAGACCGGCGACTGTTTGTCAGCATTAGATCTCATTGCCTCCATCACTATTGGCCTGCTATCTTAGATTTTCCAACAGATTCCCACTGGGCCTTGGAGGAATTAGAACTGTGGTACCAGCTTACCTGTCTCACCCTGTTTGTAACTAGCCTTATATAGTCTTGCATTTACCCTATAGCTACCCATTTCCCCTCCATGCCCCAGACTACTATCATCTTGATAGTTTTTGGGTGATCATTTTACCCAGGGCTTACAACGGCCAAAGGGACTGCCACCGCTACTTACTGGCTTAGCATTGTAAAGGTCTACTTTCCCTTTCGCTGCCCCAAATCTGAACTACGTGTACTAGCGTGGCCTTACACGGGTTTACTGGACTGGGATCCTACAGTTAAAGGCTTCCCCCAAATATACCTGGCTCAACCCTCCCAATTGTTTGCATTACCTACAGTTTCTACTGTGGTTGTGAACTTACTTAGCTTGAAGTAACCTTATGCAGTCTATCTACTGTTTTATACTATGCCTAGTCGCTCTATTGATGTAAATGATTTGCCTTGCCTAACTGTTAATGTGATTTATTGTGTTTATTACTAAGCTCCTTACCTGATAACCGGCCTACTTTTTTTTGCACTGTATTATAATGTTGTATTTTTACACTTTTAACATTATCTAATCTTTTTCTTCTGCTTTTCCTCTTGCATAGCTATCCCTTGATTCTCCCTGAGTTGTTTGTCTTGATTGGAAATCTCAACTACTCTTACTAGGATACTCTCTGACTGCTATCCCTGGAAAGTACAGGACAGTGCCTTTCTGTTATCCCACTACCGCAAGCTTCCACGAAAGTATGTGTACCAATACCATCATGTATAGCTCATAACCTAGTTACACTGCTAAGCTTTATTGTTTGCCCCAGCTTGCCTGCCAGCAGCAGCTCTCCCCTTCCACTCCTTATTACCTGTCTCCCTCTCCCTTTACACTGCTACCTAGCCTGCACTCTCTCAGCTATTGTTCTGGTTCTACCTTGAAGGCCCCTGTGTATGCTCACTGCACTTTTGACTCTTACACACTATATCCATTTTACCTGGATTCCTTTCTAATTACTTCCCCTATCGCTCCTTACCTATTTCTATCCCTGTCCTCCCTTTGAGGTACACTCCTTTTCCTCTCCTCCCAGGTTACCTTCTCTTACCCTGACTTACCTAGCTTTCTCTGATACTTTTTCCTTCTTCTTTGTGTATCCCCGCTCCGTTCGCCCTGCGGGCTCACTCTGCTCCCCTCCCTACCCCCAATTCCCACCCACCCCCCGGGGTCCTAACCTTATACTTCTCTAGTCCCTCCCCTAGACCTACCATCCAATCCTTTTGTCTTTACCACCACACTAATCCCCTCCCCTCCACACTCTCCATATCCTCCTCCCTCATTTCTCTTTTACATACTAGCCCTCCTTACACTACTCACACCTACTCTCTTCTACCACTATTACCTCTCTTTCTATATCTCCCCACTCATTTCACCCCTCTCCCTACCTCACATTTCATACCACTACCATACCTCCTGTTACACTTCTATATATCCCTTCTTTACATCATACACCCACACTTCCTCTAGACTACCCCTAATCTGTGACTTTTTCCCTACAACCTCCTCTAACTTACTTACTCTCTAACATGAGTCTCAATCCATCCACACTGTTTTTACTCTTGATTCTACTCTTAACTACTCTTTACTCAACCTACCTCCTTACCTTTTTCGAGTATCCACTTCTCCTTCAGCCAACAAACTCACAGACACACACTTCTTCCTTCTATACTTCTCTGAATTCTTTCTCCAATACCAATACTACCCCAAGATACCTCCTACCCAAATACCATAGGTACTCCCATCTCTCCTACACTCTACACTCAAACAAAAAAATAAGACCTCTAACCCTTCTTAATATCAAAATCACATCTAAACCTATCAATCCTACCTTACAAGACGGTGACATTCATCCCAACCCTGGCCCCATACATCCTTCTACACAAACACCCAAACATGGCACCAATACTACACTCCTCATAGGACACCTTAACATATGCAGTGTAAACAACAAAGTACCCTACCTTCACACCCTCCTAGATATACACAGCTTTGACATTCTCTGTCTCTCTGAAACCTGGCTAAAGCCAGCCACTAAGGATACTGAGATTATACCACAAGGCTACAATATACTCAGGCTTGACCATAACAAACGAAAGGGTGGTGGTGTAGCAATACTGTTTAAGAACCATCTTAATATCTCTACCCTACCAGCCTGTCCAACCCAAGATAGTAAGGTGGAAGCCATCATCTCAAAACTTCAACTTAATGCCAAAAAAGCCCTTTACATCATCTGCATTTACATACCTCCAGGAAACAACATACCAGTTGTAGAAGACTTTCTCAACTGGGTTTCCAACTACTACCCCCAAGAAACTATCATTCTTGGCGACTTAAATATTGACTGGAATACTATTAATACCGATAATCCCATCTCTCACATTAACCTAAACGGTTTCACCCAAACCATTACATCCACAACAAGAGTTAATAAGTTAAACAGAAAACAGACTATATTAGACTGGATTCTTATAAACAAATTTAATATCACTTATAATGTTGGGACCCTGCCTGATGACCTCAGTGATCACTGTTTAACATACATTGCAAGAGAGAAGACTGATTATCTTCCCCCCCTTAATATAAGAAAAATACGTTCCACTAAACACTTTAAAACCGACCTATTTCAGAACGAACTCAGAACTTGCAACTGGAACCCTTTAAAGACTCTTCCACTTAATGAAGCAGTATTATTCTTTAATTCTACTTTCCTTTCTATTCTAGACAATCATGCTCCCGAATGCACTATTAGAATGAAATCTAATACAGCCCCTTGGCTCTCAAATGAAACTAGAAAACTAATTCTCTCCAAAAATAAGATCTGGAACAAATGGAGGTCCCATAGAATCAACTCTGATTTTCATCACTTTCACCAACTTAGAAATCTTACCAAAAAAGCCATCCTCACTGATAAAAGAAAGTTCTACTGCAACCTACAAGAAACTAACCTAAATAAACCCAAACAATTCTGGTCTTCTATTAATAGACTCCTTTCTCCAGGTACTGCTAAAACTCCCTCCCCACTAAATGCCAACCCTGACACCCCTCTTCAAACTGCAAATACTTTTAACTCATTCTTCTCTGATACTATTCAATCTCTCGCTAGACAATTAAATACTAATAACTTTTATCCTCCTAACAATCACTTAAACTCTAACTGTAGCTTCTCTTTACAATCCATCTCTACTTCTACCATCTTCAAACTACTTCTCAAACTCAAACCTTGTACTCCCTTTGCTGACAAGCTCCCTCCCCTATTCTTACAAAAAGCAGCCAAAGAAATTGCTTACCCAATTTCTTTACTCATAAATAGAACCATCCAAGAAGGAACCATCCCTCATATCTGGAAAATCTCTCATATTATCCCACTACATAAAGGCGGTAACTCTATTGACTATTCCAACTTTAGACCTATTGCTCCTCTCTCTCCATTAGCAAAAATTATGGAGAAATGTATCCATCAGCAACTGGTACAGTACCTATCTCTTCACAATATTTTAGCTCACTGTCAGCATGGCTTTAGACCCCACCATAGTACTACGACTGCCCTCCTTTCCTTTGCAGATACCATTAACAGCAATCGCAACAAGAACCTACTCTCTTCTGCCCTATTCATTGACCTCTCTAAAGCTTTTGACATGGTCAACCACTCTTCTCTAATTAGCATTCTCAAATCCCTCTCATTTGACAGCCATGCCATCAACTGGTTTACATCATACCTCAGTAACAGACAACAAGCCGTTCTTTGGGAAAACCATATCTCCTCCTTACTTCCCATTGCAATTGGTGTCCCTCAAGGCTCTATCCTTGGTCCTCTCCTCTTCTCCCTCTATATTAATGATCTCCACTCTGTAATTCCTCAAGCTACCTGCATTCAATATGCAGACGACTCTACGATCATTTGTTCACCATCCACCTCCTCTGATCTAACCACTCTAACTCGAACTACATTCAACACTGTAGAAACATGGTTTACTAGACGGTATCTACTTCTCAATGCCAAAAAAAACAAACTTCTCCTCTTCACCCCCACCACTCGTACCTCTCCACTTAACTTCTCTATCTACTCAAACAACAAAACTATCATCTCTCCTGACTCCACAACAAAACTACTTGGTGTTACCATTGATAACAATCTCTCTTTTGACCAACACATCAACAACACCATCAAAACTGTTAACAGAAAAATTGGATCATTATACCGTATAAAACCATTTCTTACCCCATCAACTAGAGCTACTATTGCTCACTCCCATCTTATATCAACTCTCTTCTATGCCTCTCCTATCTTCACCAACCTTAAAAAAACTAACCTAAACAAACTAGCAACTTGCTATAATAACATTGCCCGCTTCGCCACTGGTAACCCTTTTAGAACACATCACTGCCTCAATTTGAAACAGTTAGGCTGGCTGGAACTACAAAACTATTTTAATATTTCACAACTTACAATTGCCCACAAATTACTATACCAACCTAGTAACACCCCTATACTTTCACAACTTCTACTCCATTATAACAATCTCACCTCTCTTCATTCCTCCTGTAAACTTATGACCAAACCCATAAAGGCCCACAACTTAGCTGGTGACTCTCTTTTCACCAATACTGTAGGCAGAGTATGGAATTTGCTGCCTAAAGAGTTAACACTAATCTCATCCCTACCTCTCTTCAAACAACAAATCAAACTACATTTCAAAAACCACTGGCTCTGTTCTTGTAGTACTCCAGGCTAACTTCCCTCTCCTTACTCTCTCCTAACCTTTAACCCTTCATTTTGCCTGAAAACTAACGTCTACCCTGCTTCCCTTCCCTGCTGTCCTCTTATGCTCTGACCTACGTCTACTATCTCTCCCACCTCGTCTTGACTGTCTTTTTTCTTCTTCTCTCTTACTTATGATTCTGGCCTTGTGCCTTTTCTTTTCTTTCCTTCATACTCCTTCTACTTCTCTTCCCTTCGAGCTTTTACTGTAATCTTCATGGCTGTTGCCTTACTGCATAACCATATGTTTTAGGTAAACTTGCTTTGAAATCGACAGAACATTGTGTATGAGTTTAAATTTTTGAGTTCCTTTAATGTATGCTGATTTTTGATTACTAGTTGATTTAAATGTATATTTTTATGTGTAAGTCTTTATTAACAATTTGTCTATCTGTCTTGCTTATGTTATGTGTGGAGCTTTTCTCCCCGGGCCTCTACTGAAAATGGACATATATCCAGCTAGACTAGCCCGGTCAACAAATGTAAAATAAAATAAATAAAATAAAATAAATGTTTTGCGAGTGTTTAAGTCTAATCAACTTTTTCTTTGTTATTATTACTTTTGATGGTGTTTTGGTGTATGGGGTTACTTATTTTTAAATTGCCTTTCCCAAGTTTGTTTGTTTATTTTTTATGAAGTTGTCTGGGGGATGAGGGTTGCCTTTAACATCTAGTGTTGGGAATTTCTTTGAGTATTTTGTTCTTTCTTCTATCTTCTCCACTTTACTCTTTTACTTTTACTGTTTAGCATAATTCAATTATTGTTGCTTTACGGTTGTTGAATGGTGGTGCCATTTGTGGTATGCTATGATGTTTGTGATGGTGAGATCTTTGTGCCTGAGTAAGCTGATTTGCCCTGGCAATGATATGTGTTTAATGGCTCTAAATATTCTTGTGTACTAGAGAGCTCAAGTGCTTACGTTTTAATTTGTAATAAGGCAGTTTGTCTCCTTTCTTCTCTTTTTTCTCTTCTGTTTTTTTCCCGTCAAGGTTGTGAGTGTTCTGATGACTTCTTTTAGGCTGGAGACTCTGCACATAAATCCTGAGACTATCAATAGACTTGTGCAGTCTGTACTTAGGATGCTGCAGGTTACAGGGCAGTTCTTTCTGTTAAATTTAAATGTGCAGCTGTATTTAAATAAAAATTAAAATAAATGTTTCTTTCATTTTAAAGTAATGCAGCTTATAAAACATATGTATGATGGTATGGGCGGTTTTCTTGTTTGATGCAGTGTTTTTTAAACATATTAACACATAATGGTGTGACCTTTGTGACTGAGTGGGCTGATTTGCCCTGGCAGTGATGCGTGTCTGATGGCTCTAGGTGTTCTCATGTATTGGGAGAACTCGAGCAATTACTTTTTAGTTTGTGGTGGGGCAGATTGTTGCTTTCTTTCTCTTTTTCTTTCTCTTTTTTTCATCTGTTTTTTTTTCTTCTGGTGTCACCAGTGCTCCAATGGCTTCATTTCGGGTGTGAACACTATGCATGCATCCTGCGACTGTCATTGGACTTGTGTGGTGTGTGTAGGACGTTCTGGGTCAGAGGGTAGTTCTTTCTGCTGAGTTAGAAGGTGTAGCTGCATTTAGATAAAGATTGGAAGAAATGTTTCTTTTGGAGTGGTGCAACTTGTAATGCATGTGCACGATGATGTGGGTGGTTTTATTGTTTGATGCAGTGCTTTTTAAATGCAATGTTTTTGTGAGCTAGTACATAGGATATGAACTTATTTTAATAAAAGGATCACAGATATTTCAGTGGACATATTTCTTGTTATATATTAAATCCTCTTTTATTGTGTAATTTCTATAAAGCACTCAGTGTCAATACCAGCAAGTGCATACTGTGGAATGAACATTTAATGCCACAATTCATTACTCATTAGCAATTTATATGGTAAATGGTCAATGGAACTACACATTTATATGTATAATGAATGTTGAATCAAGTATTTTTAATTATTTTCTTTACTGGAAAATTTACACACACACACACACACACACACACATATATATATATATATATGAACAGTAAAAAACAAAGCAGGAGGTAGCAGCCACAGCTATGTAGAATAACAGCTTTATTATTAAAAGAGGTATATTTTAATAATAAAGCGGTTATTCTACATAGCTGTGGCTGCTACCTCCTGCTTTGTTTTTTACTGTTCATTTCATTGTTGTTGGAGGTAACTCTTGCCAGCAAAGTTTGGTTTTTACTGCGGATATATATATATATATATATATATATATATATATATATATATATATATATATTTAGAAGACTTGTGTGAGTTGAGAGAGGGGAGGGAGTAGGCAATGCTATTAACAAGGATACTTTTAAAGCCAATTAGTATAATGAGACTATCTTATTAAAAAATGTAGAATAATAATTTTCTATATGTATGCTGCAAATGACGCAATAATATAAAAGTAAATCTTTTTCATCTGTTAATGTAAAACAGTGCATATGCCTGAAAGTTAAAGAACTGAAAGCTAATATTTAATTAATTATGGATTTATATTACATTATTCATGTTTGTTTTTAGGTGATCTGATTCAGACATTTACTTAAAAGAAAAATGTGTGGGGGGGGCAACCTGAAATTAATGGTTTATTTCCTTTTCTAGTGTGCGACTTTCTCATAGTTAATATATTAATTTTTATTTGAATAGCAGAGAGTTTCTCATGTTAGAGGGTGGGATAGTTTAGATAGTGGCTCTATTCAAACCAAGAGTATTAGTCTCTATTTGGGGCAGGAAGGTTAAAGGAATTCTACGTTTAATTTTTTATATATTATTTCTTTTTATGTAATAACATTAAGACTATCAGACGTATAATTGACAAGAAGTGGTTTAAGATTTTCATGTTTCACTGTTTATATTACATCTATGAGTTATAATGACATCTATTTCTTTGTTTTCTATAGAAATTACATGATACAAAGTGGATTTTGATTAATATTAATGGACATTGTTGCCTCACAGCAAGAGGTTCTCTTGTTCGATTCATGGCTGGAGTGCCTTCTGTGTGGAGTCTGCATGTCCTCCCCGCGGTCGAGTGGCCTCCGAAAGACATGCGTGAATGGGCGTGCCTTTGCTGAAGGTTGGGCGTCAGGCTGGCAACTCGGCACCATAAAAATCTACTGCAAATCATTAGCAGACCGGAGTTCCACTGTGGTGACCCCTAACTGGGAAAAGCCAAAAAGACAAACAACAACAACATTAATGGACTAAACAATGATTGCTCAAGAAGTAGTTTAAGTAAGTTTTTAAATTTTTTTTTACATCCCAGATTATTTTTCTGCAAGAAACTAATTTGATACAAGAAGATATAAATAGGCTTAATACTAGATACTGTACGGTATTAAATAGATCTCAGTATAGTCAGAAGAAAGGAGGAGTAGATATCTTATGGAAAAATTTTTTACCCACACCACATATATTAAATGTATATAGTGATGTTAAAGGCATGCTTTGTTCAGTAACAATGGAAATTAAAAGAAAACTATATACCCTTATTAATGTGTATTGGATACCTGGTATCAGTGTTAATACAGTTAAACGTCAATTAAAACAGATGATAGTGAAAAGGTAGTATCATCTTATCAGGTGATTTTAATTGTATTCTAAATGATGAAAATACTAATACTATTAGGAAATGGAAAATACCAGCCTCAGCAAAGGCGTTAATGAATTTTACAGATTTATTTCAGATTAGAGATATTAGTGAATTCTCTGACCCAGGATCATCTTCTTCTCTTTTGGCTGTTCCCATTAGGGGTCACCACAGTGATCTGTTTCCATTTATTCCTATCCTCTGCATCTTTCTCTGTCACACCAACCACCTGCATATCCTCTCTCACCACATCCATAAACATCATCTTAGGCCTTCCTCTTTTCCTCTTACATGGCAGCTCCATCCTTAGCATTCTTTTCCCAATATACCCAGCATCCCTTCTCAGCACATGTCCAAACCAACGCAATCTTGCCTCTTTGTCTCCAAACCGTCCAGTCTGAGTTGACCCTCTAATATACTGATTCCTAATCCTGTCCATCCTTGTCACACCTAGTGCAAATCTTAACATCTTTAACTCTGCCACTTCAAGCTCTGACTCCTGCCTTTTTGTCAATGCCACCATCTCCAACCCATACAACACAGCTGGTCTCACTACCCTCTTGTAGACCTTCCCTTTCACTCTTACTGGTACCCCTCTGTCACAAATCACTCCTGACACTCTTCTCCATCCATTTCACCCTGCCTGCACTCTCTTCTTCACCTCTCTTCCACACTCACCATTATTCTGAACTGCTGATTCTAAGTACTTAAACTCATCCACCTTCGCCAACTCTACCCCCTGCATCCTCCCCATTCCTCTATCCTCCCTCTCATTCACACACATATTCTGTCTTAGAACTGCTGACCTTCATTTCTCTTCTCTCTAGAGCATATCTCCACTTCTCCAGGGTCTCCTCAACCTGGTCCCTACTCTCACTACAGATCACAATGTCACCTGCAAACATCATAGTCCATGGGGCATCCTGTCTGATCTTGTCAGTCAACCTGTCCATCACCATTGCAAATAAGAAAGGGCTCAGAGCTGATCCCTGATGTAATCCCACCTTCACCTTAAAGGCATCTGTCACTCCCACTGCAGACCTCACCACTGTCACTCTCTCTCGGACCCAGGATCACTTTTTATATTCACACAGACATGTAAAGCAATCTAGAATAGATACAGTATAGGTTTCTAATGATTTAATTGCCAAACTTGGCAAAGTAAAAGTAGTCTCATGTCCACTTTCTGAAAACAATGCTGTAACATTTGAACTTATGCTGAACACTAATAACTATCTTTCTATTAAAAGAATAACAGCTTATATAACAAACTTAAAGGACTTTAAGGAGTTTTACAATGAAGAGATTCAATCCTTTATTGAAATTAACTATACAGGAAAAAATATCTGAGATTTGTATGTGGGTTGCCTTAAAAGAATATTTATATGGTAAAATTATGAATTGGTATGGTCAAAAGAAATGACTGTGGGACAGGCAGTTGATAGATAAAGCAAAACTAAATAGGAAAAGACAATCTAACAAAAGACATAAATGAATTACAAAGTAACTAAAATGGAAATTTTAAACCATAAAACTATGATAAACTTAGAAAGGATTACATTAACTGACTACTCTGTAACTCCAAAATCCGCACATAAACTGGTCAGTACAACCAAGATCCTTATTAGATCCAATCACATTAAAGAAATACATTCTTTAGATGGTAAAAGCAAGGTCAATGACATAGATGATATTTTAAAAATATTTAGACTCCACTTCAATGAAATCAATCAACATAAGCCAACATGGATTTGCAGGAAATAATTAAAAGTTTTATTACAAAACATACTAAAACAAATTGATGGAAGATCAAAAGAAATTAACTGATAAACCTATACTGATGTCTGAAATTAAGAATCAAATTAATCAGCTAAAACCTAACAAAGCACCTGGTAATGATGGCATAATACCAGAATTTTAGAAATTCCTGCCTGGAGAAGCTTTAATTATTTTACACAAAGTTTTTTTTATCAGTTAAAGATTTAATGAAAGTTCCACCATCACAGAAATCCACACTTATTTTTCTGAATTTAAAGGGTGACAAGGAACCAGCAGTGTGCTTGTCTTATAGACCAATTTCTCTTTTGAATGTTGATTATAAAATATTTATGGCCATACATGATACTAGAATTCGACAATTTCTTCCACATCTGATTAATAATAATCAGACTAGACTTACAAGAAATAGGAATACTTATAACATCAAAAGAATATTAACCATAACTGACTATGCAAAGAGTATAAAATATAATTTAACACTAATAAGCTTGGACATTAATAATGTGTTTAACTCTACTAATTGGAAATATCTTTCTTTGCTTCTTGAGGAATGTAATTTTTCAAATAGTTTTTCACAACTCATAAATTTACTTTATGAAAACCCCTCAGCTTATATAAAAATAGGTCTTTCAGAGTCAGTTTTGATTTCTAAAGGAACCAAGCAAGGTTGCCCATTGTCAACACTATTGTTTAATTATGGAGCCATTTGCAAACTATACAAGATCGAGAGCAGACATTAAAGGTATACAGATAAATAATAACTAAGATTTTGTTGTTTGATGATGATATTCTTTTGACCTTAAATGATGATAATAATTGTCTTAAATCTGTTTTTAATGGAATACAGTCTTTTCAGAAAAAAGTCTGGACTGACATTTAACGAAAATAAAATGAAAATCCTGCCCATAAATTCTACTTTCAATGATATGGAAGAAAGATTTTGCAAATATATTTTGGGGATAAAAAATTAATTATTTAGGGATTACTTTAACAAAAAACATTAAAAGTAAAATATATGTAAATTATAATAGCTCAGATATTACTAAAAATCTTGTCAATAAGTGGAATAAGTTTTTATTTTCTATGAAAGAATGACTTTCTTTAATAACAATTATCATTTTACAAAAATATTATATATAATACAATCTTAATCCCTTCCTCCTTCTAAAATATATAAAATAATTTATTTCTTTGATTCTTAGGTTTCTCTGGTATCCCAATAAACCTAGATTCACTTTTAAACATCACATAAAGGATTGGTCAAGTTGTTGGCATAGGTCTGCCAGACATGGAATGATATTCTCTATATTCAATTATAAAACCATTTTCTCTTTGGTTAATTATTATAATGCCAAATGGAAAAAGATACAAGAAAGCATCTTGCTGAAATCAATTCAGAAGATATAGTTGCATCAAAATGTAATGACAAATGATCATTTTCTTTGGCTATTAAAAGGTTATATTTTAGACAGTTAAAATAAGTTAATTCCTCATACATTTCCTTGATATTAATCACTTTCAGAAATTTTATTTATAATAATCCAAGATACAAAGCATGCTTTTTTTTCTATTGTTTCCTATAGCATACATACAAAAAAATATATATGTAACTTTAATCTATCTACAATGAATGCAGAAAATGAATCTCATATACTGGTATCGGTTGGATAGATGTAAATGTCTGAATATATATCTACTAAATTGAATTTAGGTAAGGATATGTGATTAGATATTCAAAAATATAGATAACTTAGTAGAAAACAAAATTAACCTAATGCAACCACCTGTAAAAAATGTGCCTCAATTTGCTGATTTTTTTATTCACTGTGATGCATCAGAAATTAGCAGAGAAATTACTTTTATCCAGAGCGTATAAAGTAGTTAAAAATGCAACAGAATATTATAATGAGAGTTACTGGGATTATTTTGAATTGATAATTACTATACAAATGATGAAAAAACATATATTATCATCTTCAAAACAAACTGCTTCTTCATTAAAATAGACCTTATTTACATGGAAATTCATGCATAAAACATTCATCACTCCAAGCAGAACTGAATTAATATATTTAAAAAAAGTTGCATGTTGGAGATGTCAGATGAATATTAAGTCAGAATGGCAGCATAAGTTTTTTGACTATAAATTTATTAAACCATTCTGGGATAATATTAATGTTTTTGCAGGCTATATTTACTGATCAATTTCTTTTAACAAAGTCATTAGTCTTATTCAGTACTCCAATACCTGTTTGTGTAAAGAAAATAAATTACCCACTTCCATGGAGTATCCTGTCAATTGTGAGGAAAGTAATCACCAAGTAATGGAAAAGGGAGTCAACTCCAACTTCAACGGAGTTTAAGTATTACAACTGATGTTTGTAATTTAGAATGCCTTACAATCAAGATAAGAACATCAAGAATTACCACTTCTTACAACATTGGGATGAAGCTTAAAGAAAGAATAGTTGTGTAAGAACTTACCATAACCTTAGATGTCCTTCTCTTCCATGTTGCAGTATTCATAACAGTAGGGAGTTGCTGCCAGCAGCACCACCTTCTGGCTAGTATACCAAAGTCTTTGCTTCTGGAGGGTACATGTGATGTCCCTTGTCAGGGCCATATGATGTAGAGTATAAAAGTGACATCTGCACATACCCTCCTCAGAATGAAGTGCTGCATACAGTAGTACTCCTGTGGGTAGAAGAGTCCCAAGGGGACCCTTGGAATTTCATGCAGGCTAGAGTCAGGGAAGTAGGTGATTTGTGTGTAGCGGAGACATTGGGGGTATCAAAGTAATGCCCCCCCCCCAAGTCAGAATGGCAAGCAGGATGTTAAAAGTAGGGCAGTTGGGAGGGTTGAATACTGCAACATGGAAGAGAAGGACATCTAAGGTTATGGTAAGTTCTTACACAACTATTCTATGTCTTTCTATTCACATGTTGCAGTATTCATAACAGTAGGGATAGTACCAGAGCTTTTAGGCATGCTTATGGGTGGAGGATTGGGTTCCCTGGTCAATGAGCCCTTGGAGGATAGACCTGGCAAACCCTGCCCTAGTTCTAGAGACTAGATCCAGTTTGTAATGTCTGGTAAAGGTGAGGACAGAAGTCCAAATGGTAGCTTCTAGGATGGAAGCATAGTCAATTCCTTTGAAAAAGGCAGCTGAGGAAGCAGCTGCCCTGGTAGAGTGAGGTTTGACTTGTCGGTGTAGGGATTTTCCATGGAAGTAGTAGCACAGAGTAATGGATTTTGAAATTCATGAGGAAATGGTTTGCTTGGAGTCTGTCTTCCCTAGAGCTCTGGGATAGAAGGAGACAAAAAGTTGATCTGATTTCCTGATAGGTTTGGTTTTGTCTAAGTAATACCTCAATTGTCTATGGACATCCAAGGAATGGAGAGTCCTTTCCGAGGAATTTTGTGGTTGAGGGTAAAAAACTGGTAGATTGATGGTCTGGTTTAGTGAAAGTTCATTAACCACCTTCAGCATGAAGGAAGGGTTGGTCCTTAGAGCAACTCTATCCTTGTGGAAAATAAGGTAAGGAGAGGTAACCATGAGGGCTTGGATCTCAGCTACCCTCCTGGTGGATGTAAGGGCCACTAGTAGAACTGTGTTCAGTGTGTATAGCTTTAGGGATACTGAATGAGCTGGTTCAAAGGGTGGCAATGTAAGTTTTTCTAGTACAAAGTTCAGATCCCAAGGGGGAGGGAGAGGTTTCCTGGGAGGCCTAATGTGAAGTACTCCCTTGAGGAAAAGTTTGACCTCCAGTCTGGAAGCCAGAGGAGGGGAGATTGGCAGACAGGCAGACACAGCAGATAAATGCACTTTGACAGATGAATATGTTAGTCCTGATTGCAGTAGCTCACACAAATAGGAAAGGGCCATAGGTACTGAGGTAGTTACAGGGTTCTGGTTTTTCATTGACACCAGTAGGAAAATCTGTTCCATTTAGATGCATAGTTTCTCCTGGTACTAGGTTTTCTGGCCTCCTGCAGAACATTGAGTACATCCTCTGAGTATAGGTGTCTGTAGGGGATCAAAGCCCTATCACCCATAAGGTTAATTTCAGATAGTCTACCTGAGGGTGTAGTAAGGATCCTTTGTCCTGTGTGAGTAGGTCTATTTGGTGGGGTAACCTGTGGTGACTGCCCTTGGCTAGTAAGTGTAAGGGGGAAACCAATGCTGTTCTTGGCCAAAAGGGGGTCACCAGTAGGATTTTTGGGTTGTCCCTCTGTATTTTCAGAAGGCCTTTCTGAATTAGTGTGAATGGGGGGGAAGGCATAGAGATCCCCCCCCCAAGAGAAGGTGAAGGTGTCCACTTTTCATGCTTGTGGATGTGCAGAATTTGGGCATCGGTCTGTTCTGGGGGGAGGCAAAAAGGTCTGCTTGTGGAATACCCAACCTGTGGATTATGTCTAGAAATACTTCCATGTGAAGCATCCATTCATGAGTTGGAGCTAAAGTGCTGCTCAAGTATTCTGCCATTACATTCTGTGTGGAAGGGATATAGACAGCTAGCAGATGAATGTGGAGAGATACTGCTGGGTTCCAGATCTGGATTGCTAGGCTGCACAGAGGGTAGGACTTTGTCTCCCCCTGCTTGTTGATGTACCATAAGACCTTCATATTGTCTGTAATGACTTTCAGGGATCCTAGGTGAAGGACTGACTTGAAGTTTAGCAGGGCCAAGTGTAAAGGCCTCATTTCTTTGGTGATGATATGGTCCTTTAGTCTTGAGTTCAACCATGTGCCATGCATTGAGAGTTGTTTTTGGCTTGTAAGTAACATTGTCCCCAATCCCAAGTCAATGGCATCTGTGGAGACCTGCTGTAGGGGTCTGGAATCTGAAGGTGGATCCCTTGGTTGAGTTGAAGAGCTGAGATCCACCACTGGAGTTCTTTCTTCAGACACTGTAGTAAGGGGGGGCTGTATCCAGGGGCTGGGAGTGTAGACTCCACACGTTTTTCAGGACCCACTGGATTTTTCTCATATGGAGTTTTGTCAGAGGCAGCATCAGTATGAGTGATGCCATGCATCCTAAAATTCCTAAAATCTCTCGAGCTGGCAAGGAGGTGTGGGAGAGGATTCTTTGAAAATATAGACAAAGGTCTAGGATTCTTTGATCTGGAATGAAAGCTTTTATTACATCTGTTCTGATCCTGCAGACCAGGAAAACCAGGTCAGAGGGAATCAGGTGAGATTTTTTGTGGTTTATGGTGAACCCTAACAGAGATAGGGTGGAGATTACCTGTTGTAGATGTAACAGGAAGGTTTGACAGTCTTGATGAAGAATGAGCAGGTCGTCCAGGTATGGGTATATCTGAATACCCTGAATCCTGCAGTGTGCAATGACGGAGCCAGGCATTTTGTACTTGGAGGGGCAGTAGAGAGTCCAAAGGGCAAGGCTGAGAATTGCAAATGGCAGAAGCCTATTGCAAATCTGAGGTATTTCCTGTAATCTGGGTGTATGGGGATGAGTAGGTAGGCATCCTTTAAGTCCAGGGCTACCATGAAAGTCTGAGTTGGAATTAGTGGTAAGAGGAGGGGTAAGGTAATCATTCTGAAACTGGGAACTTTGAGAAATATGTTTAGATAGGATAAGTCTAGGATTGGCCTCCAAGGGCCATCCTTCCTTGGTACCAAAAACATTCTGGAGTAAAAACCCCTGTTTATTTGCTGCTGTGGTACCCGTTCTATGGTACCTTGAACTAGAAGCTGCTGAATGATAGGAGGGAAAAGGTGGGTTTGGCTTGCAGGTGGTTGAGGGATGCCACTGAAGGGTGGTATCATCCACCAAGTCATGAAGTAGCCTGACTGGAGGATGGAGAGAACCCATTGTTCTGATGTAATAATCGGCCAGGAGGGAAGAAAGAGGGTGAGAAAGAGGGAAATTGGGTTGTTTTGGTGCAAGGGAGGGTAGCCACAGAGGAGGCAGTCTGGACTGGTCAGACTCACCTCAAAAGGGTGCAGTGGAACAGCTTGTAGGAAACCTAGGAGTAGAGCTTTTCCTGGTTTGTCTGCATTCTTTAGACTGTGGAGTAGTGTGTGCTGACTATCTTCTAACAAAGGAAGGTTTCTGTGGATAATTCCTGTGATATTTGGTTATAGGAGACACCAAAAGGTGTTTAAGATTCTGAAGTTCCTTACCCTTTTCTTAAAGGGACTTAAAGAGTTCTGCTGAGGCTTGGCCAAATGGGGCTTTATTATCCAGGGGTGCATCCAGCAATTTTGTTTGCACATCCATGGGCAGGGGTTGTAGTCTCACCCAAGAATATCGTCTCAAGACTGATCCAGATGCAGCAGACTTAGATGAGGCTTCCACAGCATCATAACTGCACTTTATTGAGTGCCTAGTTACTTGGGATGCAGTGGAAAGAAGGGTGTTAATTTGAGTTTTTATGGGAAAGTCTGGTGCCTCATATAGTAATGTGGAGGCCTTGGAAATGGTATCTAAGGCATATTTAATCATATGTGTTTGGTAGTTAAGAGCTCTAACAGCCAGAGTAGAGGAGGTAAAGACTTTCTTCCCTAGTCTGTCCATGAATTTGCTGTCTTTGTCTGTGGGATAAACAGCAGGCAAAGGTAATTGCCTGGATGATTTATCAGCAGAGACAGCAATAACTGCTGGGTCTGCTAGAGGGCTCCTAAGGAAGTATTGGGTATCCTGAGGGACCTTGTAAAAATGGAATGGATGTTTAGCAGCTGGTGGTTGACAGTCAGGGGACTGTGAAGCAGCCAGGAAGGCTTCCTGAAAGGCAGGTAAGCAAGGGAGCCACTGCTGAAGGAGAGTGTTGTTCCATTTGCAAAAGGTCGAAGTATCTTTTCTTGGTGTCAGAAACTTCAGATGCTTGTCATTTGAAATGGTCCCTCATGAGGGAGATTTGTGTCTCCAAAGGTAATTTTTTACACTGGAGATTCAGGAGTAATGGAGTCTTCCTCCTCTGGGGTGATGAAATCGTTTGGGGACTCTATTTGGGATTCATATGAAAAATATTCCTCTGAAGAGGAGTACTCTTCCTCTGAAATCTGTAAGGTAGGTCGAGTAGTGTGTGTGGGGGGGGGGGACCTGCTGTGTCTGTAGGGCCTGAAAAGCATTAAAAAGGCTCTGAGAAAAAACTTCCCATCCAGGAACTGGTTGGGTTTCAGTGTGTTTAACTTTTTGTTTTTTCTTTAAAGGAGTAGTTGGTGGAGAGAGAATTGGAGCGGACATCTTTCTGGGAGGGAGAGAAGGAGCTAGGCCCTCTGAAAGACATAGTTCTCATCCGCCATCCAGATCTGATGGCTGAGTAGCCTCAGTGGACGTACTAAATGTTTTTGCCACCCCAGCTTCCATAGTGGTTCCCAGGCCTGGCTTGGAAACCGATGTCTGGGAAGATGCCAGGGTTTCCTAAGCCTCAAGAACTTTCTCGGATGCCTGAGGTGCAGCAAGGGATTCCAGCCTAACTCTTTTGAGAGGAAAAAATGATGAGTTAGGTACAAAACCCTGACAATGTTCAGTTTCTTCAGCATTTCTGGTCCTACCTCATCCACTTCTGCAGTTTTGCCTCAGTGAAATTGTTTGACAGTGGAACAATGACTTCACCAACTGAAATAAAGCATAATTCCACCATCTCCTTCTGACATTGCTTCCTCACAGGAAGGCAAGTTCACTGGATTCAAAATTCTCCCACCAGTGTTCAGTGAGGTTCCCAGCTGAGATCAGAGCTTCTGCACTTTTGCAGAGAACAGCCTGGATAGTATCCTACTTTAGCCTCCCAAATTAAAGGATGGTTTGAAAGAACCTATTTAATGCCACCTAAAGGTCACTCTCCATGGCTTCACTAACTCCTCTAATACCCAGTCCTTCACTACTTTGACCACCACTGCTGTTGTCTTTCTGGATTTTAGGGCTGTGAATCAAATCTGGAGATTCCTCTACTAGTATTGCAAGGAAGACATATCTCTTTAAACGTCGACCTCACCTCAATTAATCATAGGCAAGTTATAGGATTATCACTCTGAGGAGTGTTGACCACCTTTGGTTACAGATATTTGGCACTGCCTCAGCTACTGAGGCCCATTTAAACTGCATATCCCTGACCTCTACAGGTAAATTGAAGTTGTTCTCCTGGAGATGGAAGTTAAGTTCATCCAAAAAAAGAAGCATCAGATAAGTCTTCCCAGGACACCATCACTGCATGTTTGAGTCTCCTGGGTGTACGCACCACCTGCCTCAACATTCGGACCTAACTCACTACCAAATGATACCCAACTCTGAAACACTAACGCCAATAAAGGGCATCTGCAACCTGGAAAGACTAGGACAGCTGTATTCACAAAAGATTCATGTATGTGCCTGTACAAACAGGAAAAAGTAGTAATAAAATACAAAATGGAAAAGTATACAGCAGTAATTATGGTGTTACCAGGGAATGTTGCTGGCTTTAGAGATGATCAATATGAACAAAATTCTTTCTGTACTTCTCTCCAGCTCCTGGCAGCTACATGTAGCTAGTGATGCCAGCCATTTATTAATGCCACCTGTGCATCACACTCTAGGAAGGAAAAATGTCACAATATGTCTTGCTCCCTCTCACCCACATGGAGAGTATAGTCTGAGGTTGCTTGTTCTGCCTTTCTGCAGGTCACTCCTTCAAAGTCCTGGGTTCTCCAGAAGCCTGGGGCATTAGTGTCACAGGTCAGTGCCTTGAAATAGTGCCACCTTGCATCAACATTGTATTGCCATGACTTAATGATGAGGATTGTAGTTTCTTTCACAGGTACTAGGTGCCCTTTGCTGATGGGGTATGGGAAACTAGTCTGAAGTTAACTAGTCCCTGTAGCCATTTAAGGGCATTTGCCCTGCAGAATCCTTCCAATCATAGGAAGAAACTTTAATCAAGCCATTCACACTGTTTCCAGGTATTCTCTCCTGCTCTGAAACATACCACTTGTACTCAAGTTTCAAGACATTCTTCTGGGGAATACCTGTCAGTCTAAAACATCCTGACTAGCCATCTATTCTGCTTTCCTTGGTTGATACGTCCCTACTTGGTTTAATGTTTATGTACAATCACAATCTATGTCTCCAGATCAGCAACAATGGACAGTTACTAACTGATATGGCTAGACTGTGTACATTGCAATTTTTCCTCAAAGTAGAAGCAGAAATATCATACTGTGTGTGTGTGTGTGTGTGTGTGTGTGTGTGTGTGTGTGTGTGTGTGTGTGTGTATGTGTGTAGCACCATATTGCTGGTATATGTAATTTCTTCCTCTTCCTCCAGGCTGCATCCGTCTATTATCATACTTTTCAGAGGTTCGATGCTGAAACACTTAGAGAAGGGGAAGGGGGAAGGTCAGAAAGGGAGCTAACTATGTACAAAAATATAACAAAAAAAAAAAACCAAAATAGAAAAAAAAAACACCAGGCTTCAGCAGCATCAAACAACAGTCATTAAGCATTACAAAAGCTGTGAACTACTACAATTTCTCTCAAGCTGTCTTCTTCTATAACCTTTAGCTTGCATATTTTTTACATTTCAGCTCTCTCAAAATATGTACTTACATAAGTAAATAGCAAAATGTGGTAAAATATGCAAACCAGTTTTAACATTTTAAAATGTGTGTGCCCTAGAATGAACAATTTTATGTCACTAATTCACATCTCCTTTCCATTTAATCTCTGTTCCCATAATGTTTTATTTATTATGTTCTTCATCTTTCTTGCACATCTGACTTCCTTCTGTTTTAACACTGTTTAGCCATTCTGCTTTCTAGTTTTTCTTGTTTTTTAACTTCTGATTTAAAGACCACTTCCTTCATTTCTTTTTATATATAAACTCAAGAGACAAAAAAGAAACAGCAGGCACAAACATACACACCCAGCTTGGTCGGGGATATCACACTACTATTTTCTTGATGTAATAAAATGAAAATAGAAAGAAGACAGCTTTTTGTACACATTTGAAGAAATTCTGCTGCAGCAAATTATGAAAAAATGCATAACTGAGATAGCATTAATAAATATTTAAAACAAAAAGAAAAAATAAAACAAACTGGTGTGCTTCTGTGTTTGAAGATCAAGCAAAGTGGTGGATACTATGTGGTTAATAACTTATTTTGGTTTTAGTGTCAGTATCTGGTATCTGACAGTACAATAGCAAAGCACACGAGGTCTCAAAAACAGAACATCAGATTTCTTCCATTTCTCTGGTAACGTGCACTGGGTAACAGACAAGTGAAGGACAAACAACCATTTCCCCAACCACAGGTTCCAACTCACCCTTAGGTGTTGCCAAATATTTCTCATCCACACATGTGGCTTAATACAGTCCAGGTTAACAGAGACACAATTCTTCTAAAATGCTCTGGGTTTGCCATAGGACTTCTTCCTGTCTACCACTACTGGAACTCCACTAGTTGCTGTACAAAGCTTGTTGAACTGGGGTCATACATCAAAAATAGTTGAACTACATCAGTAGAATCCACTTGATCTGAATGACTCTTCCAGAACGCTGAGCACCTAAATCTGTCATAAAGATCAGTGCAGCATCTGTACAGAAAACCTCACATGTGCACCTATCTTACTATTTTGGTCACAGGCCACATGTTGTGGGCAGAAGCAAGGCTGAAGGTACAGAATGACAACTAAATGAGGAGTTCTGTCTGAAAATTCAGCTCACAAACAAATGCTCTCTCAACAGAAAAAACACAGCTGGTAAATATATTATGCACAAATAACTTAGAGATCAAGGGCAGTAAACACAATAACTTTCCATGCATTCCACAAAAATGTACAGTTTATTGAATCAATTACATCCCAAGATAGTGGGAAGGTCAAGTACTTAAAAAGAAGAGTCCAGCCCTCTCCAGTCTCAAAAGGGACATAGGGAAATATTTTGCTTTGCCAATGAAATTATAGGAAACGTCTGAAAATGGCATGTAAGAAACTGGCAAAATTTTATCCCCACTGAAAACTAGTGTCATAGATTAATAGACTGTTACTAGGCTAATGACCCAAGTGGCCTTTATAAGGCTAGCCAAGTGTTCCCAAAAGAATAATGATGTCTTGCATCCAAATAGGACACTGAGGGCCAGGCATGTATTAAGCTAACTCTGTCTATAAGGGACATGGGTGCCAGGCCCGGTGTAAATTTCCCATTCCCCATCCACTTGTCTAGGTTGTGCTTAAATTGTGTAACAGACAAACTCAGCTTCACATGGATGGGAAGCCTTTTCCATAGGAAGAGCTGTCTCTAATCTGCCTCTCCAGCATGTTCTGTTTATGTCACAGACAAAATTTAAGACTTTGTATTTCTGGTGCTCTTTGGCTTATGAATATGTAGGAAATTCAGAAGTGTGGGGTTTGTGTATACCTTGTAAACCAGGCATAGATCACCCCTCAGCAATCTATAGGAGACTGAGTAGAGGGAAAGGGCTTTAAGGCACTCTGCATAAGGCAGGTTTGTCATGTTTTGCATTCCTGTTCTAAGGAACCTTTGAAATTGCTCTAGATGCTTCATATGCCTGGTCAAGGGCAAACCAAAGGGAGCACTGTACTCTATTACTGGTCTGATAAGGGTGGGAGTATAGTGGGATAATGACGTCTTTTGGTCTATATGCCAGGCCCTTACTAATAACTTGCGCAACATAAAAGAATTTTCTCACCACTGTCGCCACATTGTGGTTAAAGGTAAAGCTACTGTCTATGTGTGTACCCAGATCTCTGACCACTGGGTAGACTCTTAGAGGTGTATTATCAACATGGTAATTAGCCTGGATGGTCGACTTCCCAAAGGGTACAATTAAGCATTTCTTAACACTGAGTTTAAGATCATGGCTTTGGCACTATTTGTTGCTCAGAGATAACCTTCTTGAAAGATGTTAGTGTCTTCAGGGCGGTCAATGGTAACTCCCAGCTTGCAATCATCTGCAAACTTAGTCAGCCATACACCTTCAGCATTTGCTAAAAGTCTGTATTCAACTATGCCTATATGCAAATAGGTATTTTCTTCAGTGTTTCCAGCACAACCGTTCTGTCTAGTAAACGTATCCATTCATCCACAAAAAGCTGTCTAAAATTTTGAAAAAAATGCAATATTTTCATAGAGAACTTTTTTCTTTATCAAGTTTACCTTTGAAACTGGATAAATTAATCTTACAGCCTGTGCATTGCTTTAAGTAGGCAAAGTTTTCAACTTAGAAAATGATGGTATGTACTGTTATTGGAAAAGTTTCTCCATCAATGATAAATAGCCAAGCTGACCTTATTATCAATGATACTAAACAAGCCCGTATGAAAGGGAGTATTTATTACACCAGAAAAATGTGTCAACAAATTATGCTACTAACTAATCGATTATATATTTAATCCTTATCCTGTACATGCCCTTGAATACATTCCTTAATTTCACTTAGTTTTGTTGCCAGGTGTGACACCCCTGCACTGGCCCAGTAATCAAGGAGCCTCAATGCTCACCACTGGCAAGAGTGAGGGATGTACACAATGGGAGGATAACAAGTATGCACACAGTAAAGTACAATTTCCCTTAACAGCACACAGAGATTACAGTCAAGTCTGGGGCTGGATTCTGCCTCTTTCTCCAGTTCCCCAATAAGAGCCCTACTGGCACTAGCTATAGAGTTAAGATCTCGGCTGAGTAGTCAAGCCAAAACCTCCAGAACCCTCTCTGTCCAACCAGTGCTTATTGACCCTGCCCAAGTAGCTGACACACACACACACACACACACACACACACACACACACACACACACACACACACACACAGAGACACTTTCAGATGTGATTTATTTACAAACACACAGACACTCCTGGGGAAGGCTGGCACAGGTTTACTAGCTATGCCCCCTTCTGACCAGACTACAAGATAATTATCAATGTCACCAACCACTACTTATCAGCTACTATAAAGGCCCTTACAATGGGTGGCCAATTCTACTGTGTAAAGTTACTATTATCCAAATGGTAAGTGTGACCAAGACCAAGGCTGTATAGGAGTGGCCTGTACTCACCAAATACATATGCAAGTACTCTAAGAGGTTAAATATGTCACACAAATATCAGCTGCAAAGGTAGGTTTAAATATTTTAATAATAAATAATAAAAGAACAAGACAATAATCAACACAGTAACTACAGAGTTCAGAATCACAGGAAACATTTTAAAACAACATTGCAGGACAGTCTCAAATAAATATAGAAAACATCTAAACTAATCTTTACTATATTTCTAACTATATCTAAAATAAATTATTGTTCCCTAGACTTATTTACAGAGCAAGGCAGATGCAGAAGTGCTGAATGGATGTTTCTAGGTCTAAGACAAAATACAAAATGCCCAGTCTCTCTATCTCAGATAGTTCTTCTATTAATATCACATATTATTGCTGGGTTAGCCTGGATTACATCACTTTTTGTCACCTGCCTTCAGTTCTCAGGCTAACAGATACCAACAGAAAGTTATTTGTGTGTGAGAAGTGCATATCTCTCAGATGTACAGCTGCTAGGAAGCAATAAACACTTTATATTTTAAACCTAATGCTTAAAATTACTTTCAAGACAACAGAAAATCTTCTAGCTCTAGACACTGTGCTGCTTGCTGCATTGAAACTGAGAGATAACACAACCGTAAAACACTTTGATTCCAACTTATTTTCTTGAAGTTTTACAAGTTACTATTAAAATATACATTTGCACAGGCATACAGTTTATTTACATTTCTGTTCTTTTCCAGTAGGGTACACTGTGATTACATTCTTGAAGCTCAGTACATAACATACAGTTCTCTTACATTTGTAAGACAAGCATATGAATCATATTAATATTCACAAATGACATATGATTATTTACAAAATACCAGATAGGTGGGCTGGCAGTGTCACACCAAGTTATGACCTATGCTGTAGCTAATGCAAAAATGCAACAGGTTGTATGCCATTAAATGCAGAGACAAAACATCATCACATTAAAGGAAGTACATTTTATTAAGTCAATTGCAAAGTCAGTGTCCAAATAAAACTACTACTGTATGCTGTATTGGAAGTCATATACAGCAGAATAGTATAAAAATTACCTTACTCATTGCTATTAATGACATAAACATAATGTTTAAATGTGTGATCACTTTAATTTTTCTATTTCATTTACACTTGTTCCTTGTACTGACAAATTCAAACAGCTATTAATTTTACCTTACACTATTTGCTCTAGTACTTCCCCATTGCATCTCTTTGTTGTGCACTTTCAGCTGGCTCTGAAAAAGGTCCACTGGTATCAGTGTCCTACCCCAGTGAAAAAATTCAGGTAAAATAAAAATAACAAAGAAAACTGCTAAGGGGTATTCCCAGGCCATAAAGAAGTGGGACATCCTGTCACAGTACAACTTAGGCATGAACAGAAGCATCTTAGTTTTGCAGGGAGTTAAAACTTGGTGAGTTGTTGAGCCAGGTCTCAATTGAGAGCAAGTATTCTTGGGTTTTTGCTGTAGTTTCTCAAGGGTCTGTACAGGGCAGATTTATGTAGAATCATCAGTATACTGAATGATGTTTTAACATGTTTGCAGCTTTGTGTAGATTATAAAGATGTTAAAAAAAGAGTGCCTAGAACAGAGCCTTGTGGGACATCAACAGCTGTGAGAAGGAAGGAAGGAAGGAGGAGACTTTATTTTGCCATTTGGCTTGGCTTGCAGTGTACCTGCTAGATAGCTACAGAACCATGATTGAGAGGATGAGTCTAGTCCAAGCTCACGTAGGCTATTGATTACAATTGGACACAGTATAAAAGGCCTTGAAGAGGTCTAGAAATAGTGCAGAAACCTAGTTACCTGTATTTCTGTGGGTTCCCTTCAGAATCTCAAAATCCTAAAACCTTGAAATTCATATAGTCGAGACCATATGATCAAAGTTTTAGAACTTTGAAATTCTGAACGGAGATTTGCATACACAGCAAAACGGGAGATTTTCCTTTTCTTCGCTGTAGTGCGATCTCGGAGTTGGTATATTTAAGTAGAGGGAGTGTGGGGGGCTTGCCCCCCTTCAGAAACATTGAGAAAGTGTTTTTTTTTATGTTGGATTTATTTCAGAATCTCGACATTCTGAAACATCGATCATATGAAATTCCATGTTTCAGAAATTTGAGATTCTGAAGTGAATCCATTTGTGCGTGTATTAAAGGTTTTAGAGAAGGTGAGGAGAGTGAAGGTTGTGCTATGGTGTGGCTGATAGCCATGCTAGGTGGGGGAGAATATTTTATGATCAAGCATTGATTTTAGAAGTTGCTGGTGAATGCCTTTTTCAGGAGAGTGGGGAGATAATGGCAATGATATGATAGATATTGAATTCAGCTGATTTGCCACTTTTATGTAGTGCAGGATATAAGATGCCTTCCAGAGTAAGGGAACTTATCTCTCTATAACTGATCTGTTGATGAAGACAGAGACAGGGTAGGCTAATGCATCCACTGCAGTTTTTATGTACTCAGGTTGGATTTTGTCAGGGGCCACAGTAGAAGGTTTTAATTGCATTCAAAGTTTTTTGATAAGAGAGGTTGGCATAGGTTGCAGTGAGAAATTACAGGGTGAGTTGTTGGTTTCTGGAGAGTCTGAAGTTTTGTTTGTGAGGAGGGATGCAGCTGACTAAATTAAGTAATTAAAATGACTAGCTATACTATCTGTGTGGTTATTTGTAGATGGAGTAGGTTGGGCAGTTTGACCAGGATGAATTACTTTATTTACAGAAGACCAAAACTTTTGGGGGTTTGTGAGGTTCGAGTGCTATAGGTTGGTATAGCATTGTTTACATTTTCGGCTTAATTTCTTAGCTGTATATATTTTTGGAGAGATTTGTTTTCCTGTTTTGGTCTTTTTCCAAAGGAGTCAAATTTCATCTAATTCTTTCATTACAAGTTTAACTCCTCTATTTAGCTGGGGAGCAGGGTTGAATGAAACTCTTTTGTTTCTGGCTGGTGAATGTTTAAGTAATTTGACAGACATTATTTAAATAGTGAGACAGCTTCATCTAGTTGTAAGCTTTTCAATATTATCCAGTTTACCAACTAAATTTCTGAAGTGAAGTTGGTATCATCACATTTGGCTATGTTACATGAAAGGTTGTAGTGATGGATTCTTGGGAATAACCTGGGCTTCGTCCTTTTTGTAATTTCTCCAAAGTCTTTTAGCTTTATAATACCATGACAGGTATGGGCCCCATTCCTAAGTCAAATTATGATTAAAGTTCATGAAATTAATATTGTTTCAATTTTTGATGTCAGCCAGAAGTGCTCTTCGCAGCACCCATAATGCGTCCAGTAATGACTCCTTCTGCAATTCGTAAAGAGTTACATGCATCGGTAATGTATCTAAGTATGATCATAAATGCTTTTTTATGAGACCCATTGCTCCTACTACTTTTGGAACTGTCTTCCACATTGCCCTTGTTTCTGCCTGCACGTCCTGGTATTTTATGACTTTGTGTCTCTTTGTACATAAGACATTATAGTCACTGGGTGTAGCAATTTCAATGATACTTCTGTCTTCTTTTCATGGACTACTGTATCTGTTTTTCTCACATTTATTTTCTGAGGTGTTGGTAATAGGTGACCCCAAGTAATATAAACTTCATTATTTTCTATAATGCTTTGTGGCTCATGTGTCCAGTGTTTTTTGGCTACTTCAGTATTATAATGTTTGCACAATCCCCAGTACAACAGTATTGCCACATTATTATGCCTTTCAGTATACAATCCTTCTGCCATTAGTATATCACAACCAGAAACAAGATGTGAGACTGTTTCCAATTCTGTTTTTTTTTTTTTTTTTTTTTTTTTTTTTTTTACAAAACCTACATTTGTCTGAGTTTTCTATACTTACAACTATATCTATTCATTTTCCACATTTCTTGTCTTCTTATCTGATTCTTCACCTTATATTCTTTCTTTTATTTTTTGGCACATTCAGTTGCTTCCTAAGTTTTTCCTACATCTGGTTTGATTTCCATTCCCACTTGACGCCAATATGCATCTGCTAAACTAAGCAGAGAAGTTATCTTAGACTTATTCTCCTCATGTTTTAAAACTTTCACTACGTTTGGGTCTTGTGAGATCAGCAGATATATATGCAGTCCTATGACTCCAGATCTAGACATGTAGTCAATTTCGAGGAGGCCCATACTTCCTTTGGAATGGCGAATATATAATCTTGGTATGCACTGATTATTATAAATAATTTGATGAGCATGAAGCATCCTTTTTGTTTTCCTGTCCAACATATCCAACACCTTTAGGGGCCAGTCAGTCACTCCAAAACTGTATGTCGGGAAATGTCAGAACAGGACGAGCAAATTGGTTTATAGCTTGGACTTAGTTTCTTGATGTCAATGCTGTTTTCAGTATTAATTTAAGTCTTCTAAAATATTCCTTACTGTGTTTTATTCACATTTGTTCATGTTTTATTGTTGATCCTTCATTTCCCAAATATTTATACATTCCCTCTTGCTCAAGTTCTTTTATATCACATTCCTGTCCCAAACTGATGTTTTCCTGGCTTTCTTGCTTTAAAGGTCGTTTTCCTCATTTATCAAGACCATATGATATTCTTATATCATCTGAAAAAAGTTTTGACCACTTGCAGTTGTGCTTTCAGTTCCTCATCTGATGAACTATACTGTTTTAAATAATCTACAAAAAAAGATGAGAATTCTTTACACTTTGTTGTTTTCTGGGAGAAGAATTGTAGCCAGGACCTAATCTGTTAAGTATAAAGCTTAATGGGTTAAGGGCAACACAAAAGAGCAGCGGTGACAGAGTCATCCTGGAATATTCTCCTTTGGATTTTTATCCCTGAAATAATAATTTGTCCTTTATCATGGCTTAACTGCAAAGTAGTTTGCCACTGTTTCATGGTTGCTGTAATGTAATCCATCTGAGTAGGGTGTATTGATACATTTTTAAGCAGTCTTTTATCCATGAATGTGGGATACTGTCACATGCTTTTTTGTAGTCTATCCATGCAATACTGAATTTTTTTCTCCTTTTTACAGTTCTCTATTATAATTTTAACAACAAATGATCTTTGGTTCCACAACTTTCTTTTATTACCCTTTTGTTCTGTTGCCATGATAGAGTTTTCTTTTAAATGACTGCAAACTCTGTTGGCATGAATTCCAGTGTATAGTTTATAGGTCAACAGAAGGAAAGTTATTGGTCTATAATTTTTAGGATAGCTTGCAGGTTCGCTCTTAAGTAGATGCATTGTTCTTCCTGTTAATCAGGCTGGTGTCTGGCGTGCACATATGAATAGTTCTTAGGGCTAAATCCTCATGTAAAGATGATAATACTTTTAACAAGAAGTTAGGTATTGTATCTGGGCCTGGCATTTTCCAATTAGGAGTTTTCTTAACTTTGTTTCAATCTCTCCGGCTGTTACTTTCATATCCTGTACCTTTAAACTTCTTCTTCTTCCTTTTACTTCTTCTATTCATTTAGCATTTTTATGGTCCACAGGATATTCATAGATATTTCTCCAAAATATATCTATTTCTTCTTTTGTGGTGGTGATTCAATACCTTTTGCGTTGTTTCCCAGTTCCCTATAAAACTTTTTTGGGTGATCAATAAATTGCTTATTTTGTACTTTTCCTTTATATGTATCTGTATATATTCTACGTTTTTCTGCATGTGCTGATAATTTTAATTTATTGTTTGTGATAGTGCACAATAGATCCTGATCTGCTCCAATACTGTGCATTGCTTTTATCACTCATATCTTTCTAATTACTTTTGTTGATCTGTTCCCTCTTCAATACTCTTCTAACAGTGACACCTCTTTCTTAATTGCTTTACAGTTTTCTCTATTCGATACTTGCCTGATGGCGCTTGATTTCTCTCCTTCTCTCCCTCACTGCCCTGTGTTAATGTGGTAAGACTTTATCTGTTATTAATTTAGCAGCACAGTAATATATCCTGTTTGCTTCTATTATATCGCATGAACCTCTATGAACAGTCCTAATTACTGTGTTCATTTGTTTCATCAAACTTCTAACTTTTTGGGTGTTATGACTTTCTGTAGTCCGTTTCTTTCAATGATCTTAATATATCTGCCCATCTCTATTAAATCAAGCAACTCCTCTCTTAGATCATTTTCTTCTAAACGGAGGGCACATTTTTTGTCCTGCATTTCCTGCAGGCATTCTACAGAAAGTTCCAGAGCATCTTCCTGTGCCACTTCCTCTTCAGTTTCATCCTGTCATCCATTGCTCTTTCATATGGGAACTCAGTGGCCTATCACTTCACAACACTGACTGTGTCAGAGTTGTCACAGTTTCCTGTTCCTTCCCCTGCTGTGCAACTCCAACTATTACCTGGGTTTCGTCACTGTTGAAGTCATTGTCAATGTCAGAAGGTGGTCACCGAGACTGTGACAAGCATTAGGTTATTTTCTTTTTCTCAACAGATTAAAAGGTTAAAATAATTATTTTAATTCAGTCACTAGTTACATATGATCTGTGAAGTAATCATAATTTGCATATCTATCTAAAGATATTTGCATATCATTCTAAAGACATGCATCTGGATCGTTTCTCCCCGGGCCTCCGCTGAAAATAGGCTCTGTCCTAGTCGGACTTTCCCGGTCAACAAATAATAAATATAATAAACAAATATCATTTAGCTAACCAGACAGACCTACTGTAGCCTGATGAATGACAGTTAAGCCACCCCCTCAGGCTAATAATTCTGTGGTTCACTTCACTGCACACAGTCTTTGATCAAATATCAGTAAAGCATTTTAACTCTTATTTTATATTCCAATATTTCTGTTTATACACAGGCTCCAACATTGTTATGTGAGAAGTATTTTTGCATGACCAAGCTTCAACAGGACAGGTTATTTAAAATCAGCAATGAATTACTCTATCTCAAGACATACTTTTCATTGCAATCCTCCAAAGCTCATCACTCTTGGCTGTTACAGCTCAAGTGAAGAACCACTGCAACTGAAAACAGAAATGTTTAATCCACTGAAGTTGCCATGTCATGTACTGTACTAACTTGTAGAAAGTATAGCCTGGCTTTTCCTAACAGTATAATTTAATTTCCCTGTTGCCAAGCAACTAAGCATACGAATAAGAAGAATCTGTATCAGTTCCTGCTTAAAAGGATGTCACGATACTTAACTTGACTCCAACTTCCTACCAAAACAGCAGTGAACTCTGACCTAAGCTTAAAACAGAGCAGTATGCTTGTAAAAGTAGCTGCCTCATGCATCTTTTGGAGCTGTGTCCAAGCTTATTACACTGTTTGACCTCATAGATAAACTCGGCAGAAACGGACAGAACTATTTGAATGAGCACATGATGCGTGTGGCCCTGTACAATATTTATAAACAGACAACATCTGACAAATAAGGAAATGCAGGGGAGCAACAGAAAGCTGATCAAAGGTGACTTTGGTTGAAACAAAAAGAAAAAAAAAGGAAAGCCTTTTACATTTATGGTACAATGAGACTTTACTAAGTAACAGCACAGAAGTGTATGGAATGCCAGTTACAGATTGTGATGACAGCAAGCTAAAAATGCAATAGCTATGAGGGCAGATTGCAATACATGAGAAGAACTCAAACAACAGTGACAGGAAAGAAATTGTAAGTAATAGGCTTAACCAAAGCAATCAGTATCTGTGTGTACACGCATGCGCAAATCTATGTATAAAGATATATACTCGTACACACAATATGCAATATAATCCTAACCTGTGGCATAGATGGGGAGAATTTGTCTATGTTTGTCTGTGTCTGTATGTGTGTGTTTGTGTGATGTTAATACACGTCACATACCATCATCAGCCAATGATCTACTTTATTACATTAACTCATTGTCCCCATCATACAAATGCAATCACACAACACAGCCAAGCATGTCAGTTTTCTGACAACCTTTTGTTGTACACGGGTTACTGCACACTCAGAACTGTGAAAGGCACCTTTTCCTGAGAGATGTGATCTGTGTCATGATCTGTAGCAAACCCATGCTGACAACGTCCCCTATAACATTACCCTCTACTGGGAATCCATAAGATAGTGTGTTTGTGTAAGGTCTGGCAATCTTTATCTGTAACCAGGTTACAACATACTGTCATGTAGAATTCTGGAAAATATGTTCTACAATGATACAAACTTATGTATGTGAGAAACAATGACAAAGTTATTCACTGTGCCATGTGTGTGTGTGTGTGTGTGTGTGTGTGTGTGTGTGTGTGTGATTTCCTGCTCTTATAAGAAGAAACAAAAAGAAAACAAAAATATACTAAACTGTTTTGTGACAGAAGTTTTAATGATAAATGAGGGTAACTAAATATTGCATGAGCTTTTAAATGAGATGTGCCCTACCTGAGCTGTGCATTACCTTATGCAAGTAGCTATGTCTCGGGATGGATGCATCTTGGAGTATATGTCTGTCTTGGTGTTGTGAAACACAAAATATTAAGATATTATTGCTGTACTGTGGACATTTTGAACATATTATTTATTTATTTTACATTTGTTGACTGGGTTTGTCCGATTGAGCTGATAGCCCTTTTTCAGTGAAGGCAAAGTGGGGGGAGCTCCCACAAGTTTACAAATAAAAGAAAATCGAAGCAATAAACAATAAATAAGAGCAACAATACAATTTTGACAAAAGCAAAAAAATTACAGGGTTTCAGTTGTTATTAACATAAGTTTTGTTTGAGGCAAGAAGTGAGATACACAAATTGAGCAGATAGCTAAAGGAAGTTAGTTAAAAATAAAAACATTAATCTAAATTTTATATTGAGCGACAAGTAAGGAGGCTAAAGAGAACTAGCAGATAAATGGAAGTAAAACCCGAAAATGGACAGGCAGTAGACTATCCTAGGAATGGGAAGAAAGATTATCGAGGGTGAGTATAGTGGCAAGGACCAGTGTGACTTTTCTGGTATTCTTAAATGACTGATTTGAATTGATTGAGTTGTTTTGAGTGACCTAATTTCTAACGGCAGTTTGTTCCACATATGGCTGGACAGTAGCTGAAGAGATTGCATCCAATTTTGATCTTGGGTTTATAAATTTGTAATAGGTCTTGGGACAGTATGATGGCTGGTACAATACAGAGTGAATAATCTGAAGCTGAGAGAGGAGAAGCTGATGGGATAATACTAGCCAGTTTAAGTTTTTTAGAGACAGACAATAAGATTTATAATTTTGGTTTGCAGCAAATCTGGCCACCTTGTTGTAGGTACAGTCTAACTTAGTTAAGAGTGATTATTTGAGATTTGTGAGGATTTGACGGCTGTACAATAGGTTAGGTAGCAGATAAGCATGACAGAGGGTTACTTTTGCTTTGTTAGTAAGGAACTTTTTTATTTCTGTATAAGAGGCCAAGTTTTTGATGAGTCTTCTTAATGCAATTACTTACATGCAAATCAAATTTAAGTTGGTCATCTATAATGACGCCTAGAAGTTTTGTGTTAGGTTCCACAATGATAGGAGTGCTACGGAAAGAATGTAATGAGAAAGTGGATTCAAGGTGGTTTAAGTTTTTGGGAAGAAAAAGTAAGAGCTTGTTTTTTTAGGGTTCAGTATAAGCTGGTTGTAGAGAGACAGGTTCCAGCAGAGTTAAAGGATAACTGTGGAGTCATCTGCATATTGTACAAGGGATGACTGAGGGCAGGAGGTACAGAGTAGATTAGTAAAGACATTGAAAAGTAATGGGCCAAGAATAGATCCTTGGGGAACGCCCATTTTAACCGGGAGAGGAGGGGAGAGAGCAGCGAGCCATTTCACGGACTGTAGTCGGTCAGTGAGATAGCTAGAAAATGAAGCAACAGTAGTGGTACAGAAGTTAAGTTCGGTCAGTTTGTTCAGGAGAAGAGAGTAGGAGACAGTATCAAAAGATTTAGAAAGGTCAAGGAATAAACAAGAGACAAGTTTACTGTTGTCTCTGACCAGAGAAACAGTGTTAATGAAGGATAGGAGGGAAGTAGTAGTACTATGTTTTGGGCTAAGGCCATGTTGAATGGGTGTGAGCAGTTTTTCCTGTACTAAGTGTTGCATGAGTTGCTTGTGTATGCATTTTTCCAATATTTTTAAGAGTGGTGAGATGATAGCAATAGGTCTGAAATTAGTGATTTCAGTGGAGTTACCTCCTTTATGTATAGGTAGAGTATAGAATTCTTTCCAAATAAAGGGGACTTTTGATTCAGAGATGGAACGGTTTATCAAAACAGATACAGGGACAGCTAGAGAGTCAGCTGCTACCTGAAGGATGTAGAGAGGTATATTGTCTGCAGATATAGAGCAAGGTTTTACTTTGCACAGTAGAGATTTAATGTAGCTAGTAGGTACAGATTTGAGGGAAAAAGTGTTAGCAGAGTTTAGAGTGGGGGGGTTCAGGGGAATTTATGGTGTTAGTAGTAGAGGAGTCAGTGTTTTTCATCTCTGAAATAGATTAAATGAAACAGGAATTGAAGATGACAGCAGTTTCTTGTGGTGTATTAGTTGGGCAGGGGTTAGAAGAAGGGTTACCAGGATGCAATATTTGATTGAGTTCCAAAATTTTGGAGGATTTTATCTTTGTGCAGTAGGAGGGTTATGGTAGAAATCTTTTTTGTCTTTACTGATGTATTTTTTGTCAGATTTCTGAGTTCTTTACATTTTTGCAAATGGATGGGGAGCTTAGTTTTTACCCATGTTTTCCAGATCCTATCGCTAGTTTTCATCAAGATGCGGGTAGCATTGGTTAATCATGGGGATATGTTTGATCTAACATGTACTGTGCAGAAGGGTGCAAGTGAGTTAAGAATATTTAGGAAGGTTAAGTTAAATGAGTGCACTGCTTCATCTAGGGGGAGTTGGGTTAGATAACATCAGTTAATTTTGGAGAGGAGGGCATTAAAAGTTTCTGGGTGGAAGTCTGACAGTTTGTGACATGTTATTTATCTATGTGGCCTTGAGAAATGAGGAGAGAAGCTAAGAAATGTTACTGGGGAGTGATCACTTAAGAGAGTCAAGTACGGTTTCAGGGTTATGATATTTGTCTGGATCTGAGACTAATATCCAATCAATAAGACAGCTGGAGTTGTGAGATTTGTTGGTATGGGTGGGTGAAAAGATAAGTTGTGTAAAGCCCATAAGCCAAACACAATCGGGCTAGGCTTATAAATGCCCCAGGGCAGATAGCCTAGTATGAACCTATGAATCTATAAAGTCATGCAAGTTAATGCAGGAGGTAGAGTTAGGTGAGCAGAGAGATAGGCAATTTCTATTTACATCCCCAAGGAGGATGGTTTCATTAAATATGTGTTGAGAAAGGTAGGAGAGAATATTTTCCAGTAGGGGAATGTTATCCCATGGAGGAATATAAAGAGCTGCTACAGTGACAGTAATGTAATAGTTAAGTTTAAAGTTAGCAGTCAGGATTTCAGCAGGTAGAAAGGATGGGACTAGCTTATCTAGAGATGTAAAAGTAAGATGGTTGGAGTAAACAATGGCTACTCCCCCCTTTTTATTTTCTTTTGGTGATCTAGTTGAAGTATATTGTATCCAGGAGGGAGACTGTCTCTATCAAGTTTTGAGGTTTCAGCCATGTATCTGTAAGGGTGATAATATCTGAGGCATGATTAGCAATCCAGGTGTGGAATTTATTGATTAACACGCTTCTAATATTCATATTATGAACTCTCACTAGCCAATGATGCTGTTTATTAATTCACTGGTTAGAAATCGATCATACTCTGAGCTAGACCATTCAGTTAAAAGTAATGTAAGGAAACCTGTTTAATGCAAAACAGTAAAACGTACAAGCACAAAAGAATTCAGATCCTTGAAAAAGTGAACTGAATTTTTCATCATCTTCAAAACATGATGTTTAATTGCAAATCCCTCTGAAGAGAGAATTTCATTTTTAGGCAGTTTCCAAACAATGCATGATGTTTTACCTCTCTGACTGAAGTCAATTATTTTTTTCTGAGGACAGTGTGCAAGATTCAGCTTCCAGAATCTTTGCATTTTCACACCTGCATCACAAATTGTATCTGCATAATGCAAAACAACCAAAACTGGTTTGCTTGTTTGCAACCAAGCAGTCTAAAACAAATGGAAAGGACCACACCTCTGCATGAAATGCTGCAGAGGCGACTGGTAACGTGGTTCTCCCTGGCCCTAACAATACATTGTGAGATAGCTGCAAGGATACCGATGCTGGGAGTAACAAATAACATGGTGTACACTGAAATGCAACAGAAAAAGGCTGAAAAGAAAAAGGAGTTTTTTTTTAATTTGTATAGCTGCTACTGTCAAAAGATGACACACAAATTATTTTCTGGAATTCCTGTGACCGGTACTGAGAAGTAACACTTCAGCTCAGACAACAGTATTCTGTCTCACATGGATACGGTTGCAGACACCTAAATCATTTGTAAAGCAAATTATATGGCAAGTTCTCAGACTCGATATCACGACTGTATCTATATACAAATGCTACTAGTATTGTTAATGTAGATAAGCTCTTTTTCATATAAAACTTAGTCAAGTGTCACTTTCTTGTCCATTTTTTAATTCATTGTAATCTGCTAAGTGACATTCATGACAAATAACATTTTTAACCATACTAACATTCTCAGACTATGGAATTATTTTCTGAAGAGGCAACTGCCACTGGTAACATAAACTTAGGTCACGCTAAAGCTGCAGTACGCAAAATAACTAAATATAAACAAAAAATGTAACCCCAAAATGGAGGAAATGTTAACCAGATGCTTCCCTCCCACACCCTTCAGTAAATTATGATTATAGGAGTTCATAAACATTGCAGAAACTCAATATGACAATCTCCAATACATATGAAACAATGCAAACATATAATATCCTGCACCAGAAACTACAATTTGCGTTATAACACATGAAAAATACTGAAATAATGCACTGTAAAACTGTTACTGTTCCACGGCCTCATTTCTACTGCTTCTTCAGAGAGAAAAAAATCTTCAAATTATGTAATGCACATACATTAACAACATCAAAAAGTTATATTGCAAACATTTTGCACAAGCAAAATGAGTTTTTTTGTAACTCATGCTTTTTTTCTAAATCTACACTTCTTGTTTTATGGCATGTGACAAAGAAGAGGTCATGAAAGCAGCTCAAGATGGCAGATTTTGTACCCTTCTTGTTTTGGCTATTACTTGAATCATATACCACAGGGTACAAGTGAACTGAAAATGACTTTAATGAAGCCTTTCCTCCCTGGGAAGTTGCTTCCTACATACCCTTTTCAGTGGTATGTACTTGATACCAACCAGTTACTGCCAAATGCTGCACTTCTGGTGAACCCAGTCATTTGTGCTAAATGATACAGCAGCAATCATCAAAACAAGTTATCACCCAGGCGCATGATCAATCCCCCCCTCCCCAACACACACACACAGACTGCAATTCCTCAGATTGTGTTAGGTCTCTGAAATTACTGGGGAGCTACATCCATTTTCCTCAGCCACTGAAACAGTGTTGTGTGAGCATCCATGAAATTACTTAGGAGCTGCTACCATGTTGCACTATTACTGAAAAAAGTGCTGTATGAAAGTCCCTGAAATTACTGGAGATTTGGTTCCATGCTCCAGGGTCACGGATAAAGTGCTGTTTAATATGTGAACATCCCTGAAATTATTTAAGAGTTGAGACCATGTTCAATGGCCACTTAAAAAGTGCCATGGGATGGTACCTAAAATTATTAAAGAGCTGGGTCCTTGTTTCATGGCCAATGAAAAAGTGCTGCGTGATGGCAAATAAAATTGAGGTGCAGGTCCATGTTCCATGGTCACTGAAAATGTGCTGTGTAAATTTCTCAGAAATTAGTGAGGAACTGGGTCCATATTCCATGAAAGAAGGTGGAGGACAGCCAGTACAATATTTGAAAACAGGGATACAATGTACCATTCTTCTTTACAAACTGGAAAGATGAGGAAGCAATGCCCGCAGGTAACACCAGCTACACCACTTACTGTTGTTCTGTGGTCTCATCATTTTATCCATTGAGACTGAAGAACAGCTCAACAGACAGTTCCTGCATCCACCACCAATGAACTTTCAAACCTGGTTACTTACCAGTATAGCAGAAAATGTGCCACTACACCAGATGGTACTAGCGCTGAAAAGCAAATGCTGCAAGAAAAATATACAGTGTACTTTTCAAATTCAGCCAAGGTATTGTATAATATATGCATTATACCTATTATATGTATGGCACCAATAAATTAATACACCTCAATCTAAGTTAAACACACTATGAACCACAAAGGATTCTAATCCTCCATTTACAACTTGTTAAATCCAGGCCATCCAGTCCAACCAATCTCCATTACCACTAACCATACTGAATCTACTTCTAACCAACTCAACACAAACTTAATACATTCAGTCACCTCCCTCACAAACAACCATCCATCTGCCCCCTCCATCCCCACAGAATTACCCTCTAAAATTCCTGCCTTCCACTTCAAGACAGTTCCCATCTCCAGCACCAACAAATATTTCATAAGCTAAAACCCATTTTACTTACTGCCAATAATCTTCCCTCAGAATACATTAGCATGCCTGCCAGCCCTTTAGCACACATTATCTCTATTCTCATGCAGATCTATCCAAGAAAACTATGTGCCCGTTATCCAGAAATGTCACGGATTATTCCCTTGTACAAAAAAGGAACCTCTACTATACCCTGTAGCTACCACCATATAGCCATTTTTTCTCCATTATTAAAAATCTTTGAAATGTGCATACAGTCCCAACTTCACAAATAAATTCCTCTCACCTGCTCATCACAGCTTCAGGTCACACCACAGCACTACCACAGCTCTAATTAATTTCTCAGTTCACATCAGCCTTCACAAGGACTCTGGAAACTTTGTTTCCTCTGTATTTCTTGATGTATCCAAGGTGTTTGCATTGTATTCCATCAGATTGTTCTTCACAGACTGCCACTGCTTAGTTTGACATCCCCTGCGTCTCCTGATTTCACAGCTACCTTTGTAACATGTTACTGGCAGTAAAATTGCACAAAGAACCATCACCATCTTTCCCATCTCAGCTGGAGTGCCACAAGGCTCAGTCTTCGGCCACATACTACTTAATTTATTAATGACTTCTAAACTGCTACTAATGACATAATTGTCATTCAGTTCATGAATGATGCTAGATTGATGACCACAGGCAGGTGCCTCTGAAACTTCAGTAAATGTCCCCAAAAAGCTTTTTCTTCTGTAGAAATCCAGATCAGCAATACTCACCTCCTTCTGAATGCTAAGTAAACCAAGTTTTTTGCTTTTTCACACCAAAAATCTGTAACCTATACAAAAAGTAACTTCTCCATCAACTCATCAAGCACTCTGATTGAACTTGGGTCCCACACAAAGCTAGATGATGTTACTATGGATAAACACCTAACGTTTGATATTCAAATGCAACAAGGTATAAAGAAAACTCACAGAAACTCCTTTATCATAGCAAACACTAGCAATGCCAAAAAAAAAATAGTCTCTACATATTTCCTGCCTTTACTACTATATGCTGCCCCCATCTTCACCAACCTTCAGCAATCTCTATTACCAAAAAATGAACAATCTTAACAACCCCACTACTGCCTGGTGTTAAACAGTTAAACTAGCTACAATTTCCATACTCCCTCTCTCAATCACCCAGTCAATGACATTTCATAATATAAAATAGAAACCTCAAAACTTTCCTCTGCTCCAAGCTTTAGTAGAACTGTATACCCCTGTACAATCAGTATTCTCCACAGACAAGTCCCTGTTAACCATAACTAACACTCATAACTCTGCTGGTCTGTTCTCATAATCAGATTAGGTCTCCAAAATCGGGAATTCTATCCCTACCACCATTTGACAACAACCAAGCTATGCAGATTCAAAAACTTGCTTAAACAGCACTTTAAAAACACTTCTCTGCTCTTGCACCTATCCATGCTAAACTACTCTGGCACTTGTAAACCTACATTATCCATACCTCAACAAAGCAAATTCTCAGTGCAAAGTTCCTACAGTCTGCTATCCTTTTGTCTTTACTTGCAACTTCCCTACTGCATTCTTTTTCTCTGCATCACCTAACAAATGTATACACTACTCACCTTTCCTTGCCTCCTCTCTGCTTTCTACTCATATCTCTCATACCTATGATCTCTTATTTCTATCTATAAATGTGAAATTTTAAACCTCACTGTATATGCCAATTTGTCAAACTGCGGTGGTGGTGCTCCGGTAGCATTGTCGCCTCACAGTAAGACGTTGTCCTGTTCGATTCTCAGCTAGAGTGTCTTCTGTGTGGAGACATGCGTAAATGGGTGTACCTTCGTTGAAGGTTGTACGTCAGGGCCGGCAACTTGGCACGTAAATATCTACTGCCAATCATTAGCAGACCGGAGTTCCACTGTGGCGACCCCTAACTGGGAAAAGCCAAAAGACACAACAACAATACAGTTTACTGATTGCAGATTTTCACTAGTATAGCTGCCTTTCAGTTATTGTATATCCGTTTTGTAACATAAAGCTTAACATTTGTCTCTACTGAATAAAACTTCCTATTTTGTAACAGAAGCTTTTCTCTCTGGGCCTCTGCTGAAAAAGGGATACCCCACAGCCCAGTCGACTACACTGGTCAACAAAAATGATAAATATGTTTAATTTTATTTATTTGTTAAACAGGTAAACCTACAAGACACAAGATCTTCAGAGACAACTAAGAAGGATGGTTTTCTTAACTTACAGGCACACTGTTGGTACCCATGGACTGAATTAATCAAACCAAATCTAATTTGAGGTGCTCAGGCAGATGTAAAAATTGGCATTTGTTGAAAAAAACAGAGTAGGTGGCTTTTAACTGAGAATGAGTAAAAAATGTAGACTTTGCCACCTCTAATATAAATGAATCTATAAAAATTCAGCAGTTTTTATGCCTGCTATTAGTAACAGTTGGAAGGGCAACTTAATGTGGAATGAGTCCATAACAATCAGCTTGTAAATTAAGCACTTGTAGAGGGGATATAATGGCCAAAACCTGCTAGTGTCAAAACTCAATATTAGAAACTCTTGGGAGAAAGTTAGAAAATTCTATTTTGATAAAATGTATGTTACTTATTTTGTGAAGCTGAAATTTATTTGTATTTTTCTTGAATACGTTTTAGTTTGAATTGATGCTAATATAGTAATAGTCTTGAAAATTTCCCATTTAAATTATAATCGCGAATAATGATATTTTTGTAAATATTCAGTAGTTCCATTGTGTATTTCTTCATTATTTTTGGTTATTATATAATACAAGACCATTTCCCAGCCAAACTTAACAATAAACATCCAAATCTTGTCCTTTGCCCTGTCATTGTTTCTTTCATAACTTAACTAATCCTACTGTTAATCATGTAAACCTTATAGCTGTAATTTCTTTTGTGAGACTGAGAAAACTCCTGTCCAAATTTCACAACTACAGATCACCATTTTTTCCACTAACTTCATCCCGCTCCACAAACAGTTCTGAAAAATCTATTTAGAACAGACTTACATTATCTCATGGTTTTCTTAACATTTCATCAGGCATTTATTTGCTTACTTACACTCCATCTATATATTCTTCTTTTAACCCAATTCTTTTTTTTTTTTTTTTTTTTTTTTACCATGGCCAGGCTTCTTTTAAGCTTTATTTTTTTCGGTAATCTTTTTAGATTACAATTCTAAATTTCTCTTAACTTTTCATTTCAAATTTCTAAAAAAGAGAAAACGAAAGAGAGAATTAGGACAGCACTTGTTGCACTACATTTGTTCCCCTATATTTCTGTTTCCTGTACAATATCCCCGTCCTCAACAGATGATACACTACTCATCATACCCTCCAGAAATATCAATTTTAATCTGCCTTTGCTTTGGAAAAAGTGGAGAAATAGTTAAATATGCACTAAACCCAAAAAAAGAAATAGTATTTGTTTACTTCCTAATTGTATTAAATCATCAACACCTATGTTTTCATTCTATTCAATACATTACATAAGTTTTACTCTGTTGCCCAGTTTCCAAATCTTACTTCAAAAACTTCAAATTCTACATTGAACATAGAATTCTTACTAATGACCATATTTATCTTTTTCTCCAATTTCATTAAAATATGTTCAATAGCATCAATACCTTCCTCCATAATCTCCTTCCGTTTTGTCCAAATAAAAAAAATTCAAGCCTGCCACATATGAGTAAACTACTTGGAAGTCTTCTTAATGTACTGGTTTCCACTCCTTTTCTATTTCCGTAATATGCCTATCTCCTAAATTTACATACATCTTGAATAACACTGGTCTCATCTCACACCCTTTTCAATCCTTCCTTCATATAACTATTTACAATGTGTCATATCTGTTTGCAACTGACTCCTAGATCTACCCCATAGCTGTATCACAAAACTCATATGCTTCCAGTGCCTTAACAAATTCAAAATAATTAAATTAAGTTATTCCTTTCAAGCTTTCTTTCAGTTTTCCTGCTATAAATTGTCACATCTAAAGTCAGTATCACTTTAGTGCCCCACTTCATCTCAAATTCTTTAATTCACTCATTTAGGCAATATTTTGCCTTTACCCTTAAAACTATACTTTACTACATTTGATCTTAGTCAAAAGGCTGACTAAGTGTCTTACATAAATATTTTAAAAATCACGAATACCAGAACTGTTTTAGTTATTCAGATATTCATTAACCATTTCAAGGGATTTAACTATGCCAGTATACATCTGCCCATTATTGCACTTTTTCATTCCTTTCTTACATCAAAGGTTCAATATTCACAGAAAACTTTCCATCTTTACCATTTCAAGATTTCTGTTGCACCTCCTCCTCCTACACACACTGTCTATTTGCACATTAACAATCTCCTTTCTGAGTACATCTGTAGTAAAATATTTCCCATTTTATGGTTTATTTTTACGTCAGTATGTCATCATTTTTTGTATCCTTTACTTCTTTCCATTTATTCCTTTAAAATTCTCTAAATACCATTCTGTAAAACAAATGTCCTTGTTTTGGTCTCCAATTGTTCTTTTATTTCTAAATTTTCACTGAAACATCCTCTTTTTGGATTTGAACTGTCAAAAAAGGGAGAATGTTTCTCTTTTATCTTGCAACAAAACATTTGTCCTTGAAAACCTAATTAATGAATACAAATGCAACTGCTTTAAACTCTCCAGGTAAAATCAACAAGCCCCTTTGTTATACAAATTAACTGTACTTCTAAACTGTATTGTTTGACAACGCAATATGAGTGTAAGGACATCTACTGGTAACTACTGCAGAACTGACTGTACTATACATATTTCACATTTTATTTGTGTTTTATTCAGGTTACATACTGGTTTCTTGATGAAATGTACCTGCAAAATAACTGCTCCTAAGTGAGTCTAGACTATGGCTAAAAAGTGCCATTGGGCCAGTCCATCCACCTCAGTAACAAGCAAGCAAATAAATACATTTTATTCATGTAATTTCTTCTTCTCATAAATTCTACTCATGCAATATCTTCTTCTCATAGGAACTTACTAGGCTATTGGCCCTGAGGCCCTCATAAGCCGAGCCAAGAATTTAGCCCATGTTCCAACAAGTGAGCACCAAATGCCACTGTCCAGCAGGGACACAAGTGGAATCCCAGGGGTGTATTTTCTGTTCCCCATCCAGTTATCCAGGTTGCACTTAAAAAGGATTAATGAGATATTTTGCTTGACATGGAGATGGAGTCTATTCCACAAAAGGGGGAATCTCTGGGACACAAATCTGTCCTGCCAACAAGTCCTATTGATATAACAGACCAGGTTGAGGTCACACGTGTGGGTTACTCGAGTGAAGCCTTACTTGCGGATATGCAGCAGTCCCATCAAGGCAGGGTCTGAGATTGGTTTGTATGCCAGACAGAGGTCACCTCTGAGGAGTCTGTAGGAGACTTAGTAGAGGGACAGGGCCTTTAGCCTATCTGAGCAGGGTAGACATTTGAGGCTCTGGATTCTCCTGGTGAGGAACCTCTGCGGTCTCGCCAGCTGCTGCATGTGCTTTGTGAGGTAATTGCCAAAAGGGGCATTGTACAAAACTCAATAACTGGTCTTATAAGGGAAGAATACAAGGATGTTATGACCACCTTTGTCCCTGAATGAGATACCCTTACTAATGAGGTGGGCAATGTAGAAAGCTTTCCTTAAATATTACCATCATATATAACCTCTAATCATTCATTTTTCCCAGCTACCACACCTTTCATCCATTGTGTCTCTTTTCCTTTCTCCCTACTTATATTTCCTTTATGTGTTTTTAAACTATTCACCAAGTCCATCAATGAATTATATTAAAAGAATTCCAAGTGTCTTTCCACAACTTATTTAAATATTCTACTGTTTTTCTGCGTTATCCTTTCTGTGTTAATATTAGAAGTATTTCATCATATTTTTATACTGATGCAGCAATTAAATGCTAAGAATAATGCTTTTTTGCCAAAAACACCAGCCCATAGCAACTTTTGTTCTACTCTTTTTATGCTTTCGTTTCCAAAATCAAAATCCAGGCATGCAAAATACCCTAAAATATGCATGCCATTTTGCACCCATTTGTTTATTAGTTCTTTTCTTAACTTTAAATCTACATCGTCCATACTTTGCTGTTTCCTTCTTTTAAATTCTCTTAAATCATTATGAAAATCCCATATCCATATATTTTAATCTGTAAGTTAAGGCATTGCCACAGTAACATATAATGATTATAAATCTGGCTTCCCTCTATGCCTAAATTCACTCCTAGTATTCAACATAAAAATAAATTCTTTCTTAATTACTATTTGATTTCCAATATAAATATAACCATCTCTGAATATTCCTTTTCAACAAATAACCAAATCCCAAATACTTCCATAAAATTACTATCATTTTCTTTTTCCTGTAACTCACAAACCTGAACCTTGAATCTGGCAAATATCTAAAATTAATTATCTGATTCATACTAACATTATCACCTTGTCTGAAAATACTGACAGCATTACAACTGAAAGATAACATTTTCATGTGACATGAACTTCAAGTTTTTTTCTACATTGTTCACATTTTCTTTGAATAATTCTCCTGCAGAGTAGTTGATTTATTTTCCTTTGAAGGTTTTTAGAGCCTTTTGATTTCCTGTCTAAAATATTGAATCTATTCTCAGTTACCATTTGTTCTTCCTGACATAAAGGCACATGTCCTTTCACAGGTGTACACTTTCTTTTTGAAAAAGCTCATCATCTTTAGTTTTGCACATCACTAATTGTCACATTTTTACTTCCCTCTGTCCTCTTCTGGTTGCTTCTCTGTTTTGTGACATTGTACAGACGTTAGTACAATTTTCTTTTACATGTTCCACCATTCACCAATATTCATATAAATTCTTTCTGCACTATAATTTAATGTGGCTGGCATTTCCACAGAAGAAAATATCTCTTTGGCTAGCCAAAGGGCTTAAGCAATGATTATGTTACATAAAATGTAATTGGAAGTATGTTTTAATACATCAGCCTGTTTAATTAAATATATTGCCATCACCATCTCATCCACATCTTCGGTGGTTAGACTTAATAAAAATATAAAGATTGTGTGGGCTGTTGCATTGTCCTGGTCTACTTAAAAAAATAGCACTAGTAGAAACCTCCGTTATTATGCTCCTCCCTAACCCAATTCAAGTGCAACTTGGACAACTGGGTGGGGAACAGGAGATTCATCCCTGGTTTGGTAGCTTTGTCTCTAAATGGTTCATCTCCAAGGCCCATGCCTACACTTATCAAGGGTATCAGAACTTGTCAGACATTTGGGATGCATGGCTAGGCTTATAAAGGCCCTTGTGGTTGTAAGCCTAGTAAACACCTATAAACCTATGAGAGCTGACAGAGTCTGATACAGCAAGCTCTGGAGAAGTGGTCTCCTGGTAATCTAGTCAATGGTCAGAATGCTGCAGAGGCCAAAAATTATTTATAGAAAAAGTAATAGACCCCTACATAAATGTAGTAACTTGTCTCTGTCCTTCTGAATGCCGAAGTCTGGAAAAGTCAGGGCACTTTGCAGGTTTTTTTTTTTTTATTATGAAAATTTTTGGATGTCCTTCAGCATCAGTCTTTTCAGAACATGTTTAATTCAGCCAGTAGTGCTGCAAAAGTCATGAAAAATAGCGGCTGCAAGAAATTATGTATACTCTCCACACCATTGAACTTTTATGTTCATGAATTTTAAGCAGACAAAAATAAACAGGGTTGGGGAACAAAGTTCCAAAATCATGCCAATTTTTTAAATATTTCTTTAATTCCAACAACAACAAAGTACTCCGAACAGAGTTAACACCTCACCATGGAAAATGAAGAAAATAGCAAGTCCAAAATCAGCACCACGTATGAAGCGACCAGGCTCACGTGAATTATCCAGAATACTCAGAGTGTATAAAAGCAAAGATCTTTTATTGACATAAATCCAACAGGTTAGTGCTTTCACGTACTGCTACCTCAGACCTTAAAAATTCAAATGCTACAGTTGCACTCTTTAAATACTGCAACAATCAAGGGCGAGCCCTTCCCTTCACCATTTAAAGGGAAACAACTTAATTTTCTACATGCTGCCAGATAACACAATATAAAACAATAAATATACATACTTTATCCCTGAACATTGACACTAAAATACTGTCATTGTAACAGACATGACAATACATAATCAAAACCTTAAATGAAACACTACACATGTTGTCATGGAGCATACATTCAAAATTAAAACTGAAACTATTCTACCTAAAACATTCAGAGTGAATCAGCTCACATATTAGCCATTCTACATGTATATAAAAAAATTAATGTAAAATTTCAGTGCAATCAAAGGATACATGTATCCTACAAAACAATTTCTAGACAGAACATAAATGTACATATTTCACTATCCATGAATGTCATGGAGTCAAAATGGAGACATGGGCACAAACCCAATATATCTCATCCTATCTAAAAACCAAAGCTGCATTCATTTCCAACCTCACTTCTGCATTAAAGCATTACTGTGTTTCCCTGATCACATATAATATCACAAATCTATATACATGACAAAGGTAAAAAAGGCTAGACACCCCCTCAGTGTATTTATAAGGCGAATGTAAAACAGCCAAACTCCTAGATCTCAAAATAGGTTTGATAGAGGCTCTCTCACTAAGGCCATAGCCTTTATCAGCTCTCAGCCTTACTATCCAGTTGGTTTCTTTCCTCTCCATATTGTTTTTGATGTTACCCTCCCTAATTATGGGCTGCACAGTCTATAACCATAAATTTAAAGTGATGTTCTTGCCCAAACGCTAGAACATGTTTTGCTACTGCATTTTGCATATACTTAACCCTAATGGCATATAGATGCTCCCTCATCCTATGCCAGAACAGTCTGTCTGTTTTACTGACATAGAATGAGGGGCAACCTTAGCATACTGCCAAGTATACTACATATGAACCATTACAATTAGCTGACACCCTGAACCTATACATCTGTCCAGTGTCTGGATGTGTGAACCTGTCAGTAGTCATAACATATTCACAAAAATTACAGTGGCCACAAAATGTAGTCCCCATACAAACACCTAAACATGGTCTATGATGTTGCTGACATAACTGTTTAAGATTAGATTTATTCTTGAATCTAAATATCGGAGTGTCCCCAACAATTTCTCTGATGACTGAATCTGGGTTAGGACACGCAAATGACAGTTGATAATGTCTATGATGGCACCATTGTCCATTGTGTAATACATCGGTATCCTAATAGCAGACTGTTTTTCTCTATTGGTTCTGGCATTACTGTTATTACCAGAAAAGTATGGGGCAGCTCTCTCTTGTCTGTAGATGTCCATGTCCTTAAGACCTACCTTTATCTCTTCCTCCTTGTATCCATGTACTCGCAATCTGTCCCTAAACATATCCAACTCAGATTTAAAGCCAGCATCTGTGGCATTAAGGCGAGAGATCCTCATCCCTTGACCTTTTATGATATTTTTAAAAATATACTGTGGGTACATACTGTGTCTATGGAGGAGTGTGTTCTTATAACATTCCTTCCTAAAGACACCAGTATTTATATGCATGCCCATAACCCTTTCTACATACACATCCAAATGTTCCAGTCTATGGGATAAGTACTTCAAAGTAAATCTCAAGTATTCAGTCATATTGTTCATCTAGCCTATACACTTGGTTAGTTCATCTGTGGGTCCATCCCAAATGAGGAACACATCATCCGCAAAACAACGATAAAAAGGTACCCACCTCTTAAACCAATTCTCAACAAATAACATGTCTTCCTCCCAAGCAGATAAGAACATGTTGGCGTAGCTATTGGCACACAAGGTGCCCATAGCCATGCCATCACGCTGTATGAAGAACTCGTCCTCAAATACAAATACATTATTTTCAAGGATAATTTCTAGAAACAAACATAAAATATCTATTTTATGTTCTCCATAGTCACTGTGTTTCACCAGATATTTCTTGACTGATTCAATACCTACATTATTGGGAATAATGGTGAACAATGACTGAACATCTAATGTCACAAAAAGCATATAAGGTTTCAACTCATAATGATCTGCCAAAAACTTCTTGGTATCTCTAAGTATAGTTTTACTACAATTAACTAGCTCGCCCTTGATTGTTGCAGTATTTAAAGAGTGCAACTGTAGCATTTGAATTTTAAGGTCTGAGGAAGCAGTACGTGAAAGCGCTAACCTGTTGGATTTATGTGAATAAAAGATCTTTGCTTTTATACACTCTCTGAGTATTCCGGATAATTCAAGTGTGCCTGGTCGCCTCATACGTGGCGCTGTTGTTGGACTTACTATTTTCTTCATTTTCTGTGGTGAGGCGTTAACTCTGTTGGGAGCACTTTGTTGTTGCTTGATTTAGATACTTTTCTTTTGTACTCCCAATGGAGACATGGCTAATATAAATGAAGATACTGAACTGGAATATAGACCACCTGGGTCGACAGGTGCTGAAGTGACAGGGGACTCCAGTGTGAGTGCCAATGAGATGTTACAAGTGGAGGAAGATTCGAATGCCTGGCATGTTGGAGGAGAAGGCCTAGTGCATAGGTTTTCATCTTGTTTGAGGAATGATTTCAATCCGCTAATAGCATACGAAGTGGGTAATGGTGAATCAACAACACCCATGGATTTGGACAATGCAGAGCAGTTACGTGTGGCTATACAGAAGTTAGAGAGTGACTCTCAAGTTTAAAAGACTGACTACACACCGTCATCACTTTGAGGTCTGCCTCAAGACAGGGATTATACCGAGGGGACTTCGTATACTTAAGATGCCCACGTATGGTGAACAGTATCCGGAGCTATTAGCCAAATGACAGAAGCTGAATGTTGAGGTGAGCATGAATTATATGAGACTATTAACAGATTTCTTTAGACCACAAGAGAACAATTTAAGAGAATCAATTGTAGAACAACGGCACAGCTTGTATTCGCGTTTTTTTGCTGATGCTGTAGATCATGCTTTATCCAATGTACTAGATGCTATCCTTGTATATGAAAGACGGTTATTGCAGCAGAAGCGTGGTAAAATAGATAGAGATGTGCAGGACTTTCAGCAGGGTCATGTCTTCACTTGGCCCAGGCTGAACCAAGCCTCAAAACCAATCACCTCTGATGAAAAATGGGTGCCTAGGGTGAATAGAGACAATAGGCATAAAAACTTTGATACTGCACAGTTGAGCCAAATTATAACTGATCCAGTTAATGTGAGTGTTGTTGGTGATTTTGCACAACCAACTTCTGTTGAAGACACCAGTGGAAATGTGACCATTAGAATAGTAAATCACCAAAAACTGCCAACAGGTCAAAAAGTAACTAAAAAAACATATGCCAAGCCATGTTATAAGAACACACTCCTCCATAGACACAGTATGCACCCACAGTATATTTTTAAAAATATCATAAAAGGTCAAGGGATGAGGATCTCTTGCCTTAATGCCACAGATGCTGGCTTTAAATCTGAGTTGGATATGTTTAGGGACAGATTGCGTATATGTGGGTACAAGGAGGAAGAGATAAAGGTAGGTCTTAAGGACATGGACATCTACAGACAAATAGAGATAGAACAGTCTGGTATTAGGATACCGATGTATTACACAATGGACAATGGTGCCATCATAGACATTATCAACTGTCATTTGCGTGTCCTAACCCAGATTCAGTCAACAGAGAAATTGTTGGGGACACTCCGATATTTAGATTCAAGAATAAATCTAATCTTAAACAGTTATGTCAACAACATCATAGACCACGTTTAGGTGTTTGTATGGGGACTACATCTTGTGGCCACTGTAATTTTTGTGAATATGTTATGACTACGGACAGGTTCACACATCCAGACACTGGACAGATGTATAGGTTCAGGGTGTCAGCTAATTGCAATAATTCACATGTAGTATACTTGGCAGTATGCCAAGGTTGCCCCTCATTCTATGTCGGTAAGACAGACAGACTGTTCTGGCATAGGATGAGGGAGCATCTATATGCCATTAGGGTTGAGTACATGCAAAATGCATTAGCAAAACATGTTCTAGCATTTGGGCAAGAACATCACTTTAAATTTATGGTTATAGACTATGTGCAGCCCATAATTAGGGAGAGTAACATCAGAAACAATACGGAGAGGAAAGAAACTAACTGGATAGTAAGGCTGAGAGCTGATTAAGGCTATGGCCTTAATGAGAGAGCCTCTATCAAACCTACTTTGAGATCTAGGAGTATGGTTGTTTCACATTAGCCTTATAAATACACTGAGGGGGTGTCTAGCCTTTTTTACCTTTGTCATATATATAGATTTGTGATATTATATGTGATCAGAGCAACACAATAATGCTTTAATGTGGATGAGATGTATTGAGTTTGTGCCCATGTCTCCGTTTTGACTCCATGACATTCATGGATAGTGAAATATGTACATTTATGTTCTGTCTAGAAATTGTTTTGTAGGATACATGTATCCTTTGATGCACTGAAATTTTACATTAATTTTTTTATATACATGTAGAATGGCTAATATGTGAGCTGATTCACTCTGAATGTTTTAGGTAGAATAGTTTCAGTTTTAATTTTGAATGTATGCTCCATGACAACATGTGTAGTGTTTCATTTAAGGTTTTGATTATGTATTGTTATATCTGTTATAATGACAATTTTTTAGTGACAATGTTCAGGGATAAAGTATGTACATTTATTGTTTTATATTGTGTTAACTGGCAGCATGTAGAAAATTAAGTTGTTTCCCTTTAAATGGTTAAGTGAAGGGCTCGCCCTTGATTGTTGCAATATTTAAAGAGTGCCACTGTAGCATTTGAATTTTTAAGGTCTGAGGAAGCAGTATGTGAAAGCGCTAACCTGTTGGATTTATGTGAATAAAAGATCTTTGCTTTTATACACTTTTTGAGTATTCTGGATAAATCAAGTGAGCCTGGTCGCCTCATACGTGGTGCTGTTGTTGGACTTACTAATTTCTTTAATTCTGTTAAAAAAGAATGACATTTTATGTTAACATGCAGTGTTTGAAATATAAAAAGTATGACCCTGTAATATCTGGCATTCCTGACTGTAATCCTCAGTCCACTTACCAGAATATCAAACATTCTACAAAGTTCAAGGCAAAAACGTAAAGCAAAGTCAGGAGCATTGTGCAAAATCAGGAACTGTTGAAAGGTATGAGAGAGTTATATTTCATAAAAACTTGATAAGGTACAACTACTGTATCCTTAAATATGGAGACAAATAAGCCACAGTCACTAAGACTGCGTGTATTCGCTCAATGGTTAGGATTCAGAAGGTGAGTACAGCAGCTCTCAGAGTGCTCTTACCAAGCCATACAATTCCATTGACCCACAAGAATCAATTCAGAAAAAGGACTCTAAACTAAGGCCTCATGGACACATTAATTACAGACCACTAATTTTCCCTCAATGACCTAATGTTACAGTAGTATGGGGTTGATGTAGGTGTGGTTAACTCATAATGGGGCCATATTAAAATGTACAGAATTACAATGTATGTAACTGTGTAGAAAGTTGTATCTAAACACAACAAATGTTGCGTCTTTCGGCTTTTCCCGGTTAGGGGTCGCCACAGCGGAACTCCGGTCCGCTAATGAGTTGCAGTAGATTTTTACGTGCCGAGTTGCCGGCCCTGACGCACAACCTTCAACGAAGGTACGCCCATTCACTGATGTCTCCACACCGAAGACGCTCTAGCTGAGAATCAAACAGGACAATGTCTTACTGTGAGGCGACAACGCTACAGCAGCACCACCAGCTAAACACAACAAATACAATGCAATAATTCTGCTTAAACTTTGCAAGATGCAGAATCATTAGGCTGGCATAATCAACTTGTGAGAAAGGCATACGACTGTGAATCTACACTGCTCATGTTTTCTTGAATCGTGCTAGTGACTGCCTTGGCTAAACAGCAAAACTTGAAGAGTAACTCTCAGTTTGTAAAATATTAAAAGCTATACTCAGCTGTGCTCAGGATAAATCAGGCCTGAGGCTAAGAACAAACATTTCTGAAATCTGCACATAGTACGACTTGCTTTCATACTTTTCTTTGTACATATAAAGAGTTTCTCATTTTATGTGCATTCATTAAAGCATCTGTTTACTAAATGTGGAAATAATCTCAAATACAGTGTTCAGAGCTGTGTGGTAGTAAGGGTATTATGCCTTCTTTACCACATCATGTTCAGCCAAACTAAATACCCTTAACTGCCTACCTCCAGCAGAGGTCTCAAGCACTGACAATGTTAGAAAGACTTCAATTCTAGAGTGACTTTCACTCTATTAGTGCAATGTGACATGTCGTCCAGAGAGTAATTTTTTGCTACTAGTAAACAACATACTGGATTCATACTGAATCAGCTATTTCAATATGTACTTTCTGAACCACAGATGCATCCAGATGTTATGAATGCTACCAGACAAGTGGTCCTTCTGCAAGAGTGATAACTATAAATGGCTATTGTTTTAATACTTGTATGTAGTGGAACAGGGCTTAGCTTTTATGAGGGTTAACATTCACTCTCTCTCAAAAATAGTCTGCCCAATGAAGCATGTTTGTTACATAATTTTTGATACGTTACAGGCTGAGGATAAAAATAGCTTTTATTTCAAAACAAAGTCGCACAAGCATCTTTAATACCAGGATCATGGGAAAAATATCCCTGTTTCCCATGAAATAATTCAAAGCAATAGCGCAGTTTTCTAATGGTCTTGGAACATAACCAACAAAGGTCAAGAACATCAGAAACATGCATATTTTGTCATTAAAAGGAAATACCAGACTGCCTAAGGTAAACAAAGACTCAGTTTTACTGGACAGTTGAGTCAGGTGACTTCATATCTTAGTAATTACTATTATTACAAACTAGGCAAGCAAGACCAAAACTTCAGTGGTTATTCTTTTAAAAGTTAAATAAACTGCTTCAATTCAGCAGCAACACTGTGTGGTGGGTATGTATTTGTACTTTCCGTGTCATAATTAAAACCGTATGCTCCAGTACTTCATATCTGTGGAATGAACATAGAACTATACTCAGTGTCCTTCAGCTTGGCAAAGAACCTTCTGTTGTACATACACAAAGGAATGAGCAAACAAAGTCTAGATTTGTAAAATCTCAGTTTTTTCATGTCTATATTTTATAACATCAGTAATACTATACATAAGAGTATACATAGCATCTAAAGTGCTTTGCAATTATGATAGAATCATGTATTAAACAGAAAGTGATCATATAAACAAAGGCATCTACATATTATTACTTTTAGCACACAGCAAAATGCTTACTCTAACTACGCAATCCTGTCATAATGTTTCACTAGTCTATTTAATTACGACTGCAAAGAAAAAAAAAAAAACATTTTCATTTATCATAAATGTTATTCCTACTAGCATTATCCACAGTAAAGACCATGGTAAACAGGGGTAATCTAGAAGGTCCGGGTCAACTCTAATGTTCCACCTGTGACGCATTGGGTGACAAGGACTAACAAGAAACAAGTTCAAAGGATTAGTCCAGATAAAAATCTCTTTAACTAGCAAGTCTAGGTGACTCTCTCCCTGTGAACACACACACACACACACACACACACACACACACACACACACACACACACACACACACACACACACACACACACACACACACACACACACACACACACACACGCCCCTATGGTTTACTATCAAAATAATGAAACACACCTTACCGTCAATTCACAAGATAGAGGGTAAAGATGCAAAAAGGCAAAAATGCGATCCAAAAACCTGTCAACTCCTTGCTTTTGTAGTTTTGAGCATCGTTTATTTCAATTGGATCGGACTACAATGAGGATCAAGAAAATTACCCTTTCCTCACTGTAGTGTGATCTTGGAATTAGAATAGATAATTAGCAGGAGGTGTGGGGTGGGGGGGCTTGCCCACCTGCAAAACAATATAAATGTGTATACCTTTTCAACAGTGCTTTTGTCGGATGGTGAGCGTACAGAAAATGATGAATGTTGATTCTTGCCGAACAGTTGGCTTGACGGTTTCCTCTGTTCTAGTTCAGGGATGTGAATATTCATAGTTAGGGCTTTCAATATTTTGATAGTAAACCTATATATATATATATATATATATATATATATATATACACACACACATACACACACACACACAGACATACATATATGTGTAAGTATGTGTATATATACATACACACACATACATATATATAGATATATAGATAGACAGTGTGTGTGTTTGCATGTATACAAAATTAAAACGGAGTCTAGGTATTAAACAGTCGATAAAGCAAGCTGATCGCATAAGTAGTAAAATGAGTAGAACTACAGGTTGCAGTGAATGACTGCTCTGGACTAACATGAACACCAAGAAAATGCAGGAATTTCAGACACCCCATATATGGGGCTTGCCATTTTTTTTCTCAGAAAAATGGAAACTCAGTATCCCTGAGTACGGTTTCTGTATTTATCACATTCTTACTGTGCATATTACTTACAATACAAAAATGACCCAGTGTTCTCAGCTTTGATTACCTTGCAACAACCTAAACGTATCTCTTGTTCTAGATTCTCAAGAAAGTGCAGCAATTTTTAATGGAAAGATCTGTTGATTGTCTGATGCTTGACAAACTTTGCATATCCCAGTTTCATGTAGCACTATTCACACAGCAAATAAAACACTCACTTTTACCTTATAAAAAATTTTCAGAAGATCACTTACACATCAGACAAAGCAAGTCTTTTCAACAATTACAATTAAGCGCTATACCTGCAGTAGAGTAACTGGCAGAGATAAGGTGTCAGCAATCCCCTCTGAAGAAATGTAACATTCTTATTATTTAAAATTTCCTTTTTATACACATTTCTTAAAATTAAGAGAAGAAAGAGGTTCACAACTCCGTGCCTTCTCCCACATCTGGAACAGACTCCCGCTGCATATTAAGCAGGGTGATGCATTATCTTCCTTCAAACAGGAACTAGATAGTTGGACTGGTATTCACAAATTCACCCTTTAGCTTGGTTGTCCTGGACCACCTCAAAAGAGAAGGTTTGATCTGAGGGTGAGCACTCCAAGTTGTAAAAGAATGCATTGGTATGTATTTCCCATGAAAACTGATCCTCAAATTACATACAATCTACCCTCAAAAATGTTATATAATATGCAGCAATGCAAGACAAACCACAGTTAATGATTCATTTTACTTACTCAAAATATCTGCCGCAATAACACTACAAAGTTATAATACAATAGATAATTATAGGGCTCTGGAATTCTTTTTTGAAACACACTTTATAATAATCCTTTCAATGTAATTTTAAGAGAGGACTGTACCATACAGAACCATCTTCTTTTGTGAAAGAGTAAAAGCACTACTTTGATGAATAAAACGGGATTGATTCAGCTCCATCATATAGGGGACTCTTTCTCCTATACCAGGTTTTGAATTTGTGATGAAAAGGTAAAATAATAATGCCATCATTTATCACGGGATGGCAAAATATGACACTGCTGAGTACTTTTTCAATATACAATATATTTGCATATTTCCATTAAACCATGGCACATAATATTAGCATATTAACTACATAACAGTCACCCTTTAGAACAAGATCATGAATGTAACGGCAGTGATATTTAAATGACAGCAAAAGAACTACCTGAGACTCGTAAAATCTTTTCACTAATGGCCTTTTCTTCTATACAAAAATATCCACACATTTTCAAAATGTTCTATCCTGGTGCAGATCATGGTTGTAGATGAGAATTCCCCATTTCAGCAGCAGAGTGGACAACTCAATCTATAAAAATCAACTGCCACTCTTAAGGAATCTGACAGATACAGTTGTAGTGCACATGTCCTCAGGCAGGTAATCTGGAAACATTTGCCCAAACCACCTCAAATAACTCTTCTTAATGTGAAAAGCAGCTGCTGAAGTTCAGGGTCCTCACAAACTGACAGGCTAATTCAACTACCCTGCAATGGAACCTCAGGATTTCTACTTCTAGCCAGAGTCTCATCCATATCGGTCACCACCCAAAGCTCATGACCATGAATGAGGATAGTGTGTATACAGACACCAGTAAACTATGAGTTTCCTTTGGCAATTCTGCTCCTGTTTCAGCACCACTCTTTCGCACAATGCCAGCAATACTGCTGCCCCTGCATCCCCCCTCTTGCTAATTCCGTGTCATTTCTACTTTAAATTGTGAGCAAGTCTCAAAGGTAATTAATGTCTTCCTCCTGAGGTAACTACTCCTCCCTCATCTGCAGAGCGTGATCCACCATTTCAAGGACAGAACCATGAGCTCTGATATGGAGGTGTTAATTTTCATTGTAACCTCTTCATATGCAGCACTGAGTCACTCCAGGCTAATAAAACATCATATACAAACAGCAAGGATGTCAAACTGATGTTCTCAAAGTGTACACTTTTGAGACCTTAACTTTGCCTTCATATCTTGTCCATAAATATTACAAATATGTGGAAAACAAGACACACTTTCAAGCCAGACTTACCTTTACCTTGAGTATATTTCTCTTAATATTGAGAATGTAAACATAACTATTACTTAACAGTTAGAAAGACTGAATAGAACACAGCAATGATCCTGAGCATACCTCTCAACTGTACAGATTTTTGCAGAATGTCCAGATTTTTGCCTCATATTTTTGGTGCGTTCCTCCTAAAATCTGTAGCTTTCTGGCAAATATCTGAGGATTGAAGTCATTAAATAATGACAAACTTTTGAGTTTAAGACTCCACATCCTTCAGAAAATTCATGCTAATGCAAAACCTATTATTCTATCAACTTTATAAGTTTGTAAGAGCAATATTTAAAAGTCCCCATTTGTCCCCCCATAGTTTTAAGCTTTGTCTAGATTTTTTGCTGTAAGAGATTGAGAGGTATGGTCCTGAGCTTAACAGGTACAAAGACTGAATATAACACAGTAATGATCCTGACCTTAACAGACAAAGACTAAATAGAACACAGCAACGATCCTTAGCTTAACAGGTACAAAGACGGAATAGAACACAGCAACAATTCTGAGGCCCTGTACTGTTGCGGGCCTTTCCACAAGGCATTCCAGAGTATGGGAGCATCATATGCCTTCTCCAGCTCTACAAAACATGTTAGAATGAGTGCCAGGCTTAAATGTGATACTTTTATACTGTAATGTGTAACCAATGGCATTTAGTTTCTTCATTTTAACAAATGATACTGAAGTACTTCCAGGATGTCGCCCTTCTATAACATACATTGATCTTGCAGTCTGTATACTAAAATAGCTGAAGGTATGGGGGAATAGCCCTTATGATGAGCAGTGTTGGAGGTGAATCCCTTGCAAAAATTAATTTTCAGTAACTTTTTTCAGTACTTATGTGTTATCGCAACCACATTCCGAACAGGCAGCTCATTTCCACACCGTTTTCATTTCTCTCTCTCTAATGGTGTTTTAGTGTTATTTGAAGGATGTTTCATGCTTCCTTCAGTTTTGCTGTCTTCATAGTGTTTACATAAGTACTCACATTACTAAAGTGGAAACAGACCGAAATTTATGTTTCAGTTTCTACTGATTAATGTACCAGGTACAAATGCTGCTTGTGCATCAACAATAAACACTATAAAGACAGCAAAATTGAAGGAAGCATGAAGCATCCTTCAAATAAAATGTTTCAACAGTAAAAGATAATTAGAGAGAGAGAAAATTAAACAATATGGTCTTACATCAGCCAAGCATCAGGACTGTTTGATGTCTTTTTTAATATCACATGGTGAAGCACAGACCAGTAACATCACAATTACTTTGACAGCAGAAACATTACCCGACAGGCATGAAAGGTGACTGTGATACCCTCTCAACTGCCTAGATTTGCAGAATGTCCAGATTTATGCATCATATTTTTGGTCCATTCCTCTTAAAAGTTGTGTTTTTCTAGCAAATCACTGTGGAATCTTGTCACTAAATAATGACACACATTTGCATTTTAGACTTTATTTTCTCCAGAAAATGCATGATAACACAAGTACTTCTAGCAACCCTCTAAGAGCAATATTTAAAATCTATCCCTATTTTGGCCACTTTGTTCACTACATATCTCGGCAGGAGTACAGCTTGGAAATGAGCCATTGGCACTGTTCGGAATGTGGTTGCGATAATAAAAAAAGTACCCTTTTTTCTTTGAAATGTTGATTTTTGACTGTGAATGTGCTCCTTTGTGTTCTTTCTTTTAAGTGTCCTACACAAGTCGCATTTCTATCACAAAACTGTAATAATACTGGTAACCTCCCATAACCACCCCCTTAAATCTGCCTAATAACAAAGGGCTGATTCACTGTTTCAAGGCCAGCATGGAATCTGCAATGCCTTTCCCAAATCAGGAGCTCAACTATTTGACCAGACGTCCACTCCCACACCCTGGCATATGCCTTTCCAAACAGGATGAGGATTGTGATCAATCTATAAATTAAAATCTCCAACCTGTCCCCTACATGAAAGTCATGACCTCTACCCTAGTTTGCCAATTCAGTGGTATTGGCTCAACCTTCCAAGTAATACTGAAATGGCATGTTGACCAGGACACTGCAATTATGACCATTACCTTTAGCATTTTAAGTTAAATCCCATCAAAATGTGGTATTAAAAAAAGATTTGTGTTACCCAAACCAGCTGGTTTAATATTTAATGTTCATAGATATACAGATGCCAATTTCACAATTGCAACAAATCTCATGGGAGTAGCATGGTTCTGCTATCATTACACACATTGAGGTTTCCCTTCAGGTTTGTGTTTCGCAATACCCCTAGGCATGTGGCAATATCTGTACCATGTGTATCATTTTATATCCTAACTGCTTATAAGGATGGTAAATTCTTGACTGTGGCATGTTCCCTGTACCATGCAAAGTGCAACAGAGTGAATATGATGCAGATTGTAAATACCTTCATAAATGTTTGAATATATAACTATTCCTTGAACATGCAAATACTCAGAAATCAGTGGTAGCTGGTGGCTTCAAATCAAAGGGGGGGCTGCAGGAGACAACTGAATGGGTGGGGCCAATGAGAAGGGGTATGGCCAACTAGAAAGGGGTGGGGATATGCTAAAAACTGCAGAAACTGGGGCTGCCCTGAGTGCCAAACCATCATTATGCGAGTCCAATCAAGACAAAATGAAGTGTAGAAGAAGAAAAAACATATTTCAATGCATTGGCTACATGACAGCTTACATAATATCTAGATGGAAACAAAAAGGTTGTGAAGTATGAAAAAAGAAATTACTTTTTAAATACATTACTGTAATGCCAGTCAAAATCAAGCATAAAAAACAAGCAGCACTCAACTCAAATCACTTCTCCTTGCACTGCAGTCCTAATTATAATTTATATTCAGCTTTATAAAAGTACCAAGTAACATGCTGAAAGTAGCAATCTCTGTGATACCCCCACTTGTAAAAATGTTTTAGCCAAAAAAGACCTGCTGCCTTACAACAACTATCTACTTGTTTCATGGGGAAAACACGATCAAAGTAAAAATGAACAGCAAACAAGAAACAAGCTCACAATAAATTGCTTAAAGGATTACTACACAGGTTATGGACCACACATGATAGATTAGCATTCTGTTTAGTTTACGGATAAAGCCAGCAAAGATGACTTCAAGTCTCCAACAAATGTAATGAGCTTCTGAAAATACTGTAATCCTGTCCTTTATTAAAAATACTGTCATATGCATTTCAATATCTAAGGCTTATATGCAATCTAGTTATGTAAATATTATCTGCATGGCAACAACAAAAATGCTTTTAATGTTGGTAATTCTATAACAGTATGCTTATTAAAGCTTATTTGCATCTTACAGTCTCAAACAAGCTTAACTGATGGTCATTAAAGCACTGCTACTTAAACACAGAGCAACAAGCTCTGCAGCAACATGCATTTTCTGAATAAGAAGAAGCATAAATCAACAGTATAAAAAATATGACAGAAAACGAGAACATTCTGCAAAATCAAGGACAGATGAAAAGCAACTGTAGTACTTGTGTCTACCTTAGATGGGAGGATACTCTGCACACTTGCACTCCATAACTGCTCCTTGCCTTGCTTGGACACATCCAGAGTCACTACATGGGGGAGTGGGGTGCAACAAGTATGTCACAATTTGAAACGTCTCTGGCTGACGGTGATGGCCCTGACACATTTGTCATACCTCTCAACCTCAGAGCAAGAAATCTGGACAAAGCCATAAATAGAAGTGGGACAAAGGCCAAAAAATAAGGACAATTTTTAAATATTGTTCTTATAAACTTAGAAAGATAATAGAATATTAGGTCTTGCATTAGTATGGATTTGCTGAAGGGTATGAAATCTGAAACTCAAATGTCTGTCATTATTTTCTAACTTCAATCTTTAATGATTTGCCACTAATTTGCCAGAAAACCACAATTTTATGAAAAAACAGACAAAAATGTGATGCAAAAATATAAAATAGCCACACAATACAGCTGGGTACCTGTCATATTAGTACTGTTAACTTGAGCAGATGACAAAATAAGAGAATCTACATGCATTTCTGAAATTAAAAGTAATGTATTACTCTGATCATTACAATTATTTATTAATTGTAAACCCTCCACGTTTTCTTCCAAATTTGCCATTTTGTGGAGGGATTATTAGGGGGAGAGCAACATTCTGAGCCAAAATCAGGGACAGTTGAGAGGTTTGGATATACCTAAATCTATAAAGTAATTTATTTGCTCGTACCTCTCAACCTCTTAATGCAGGAAATCTGGACAAGGCCAAATATATTAGGGGAACATACAAACAGTAGAAAAAAAACTGCTCTTGTATAAACTTAGACAGTTGACAGAATAACAGATCTTGCTTTAGCATGCATTTTTCTGAAGGGTATGAAGTCTGAAACTCAATGTCTGTCATTATTTAGTGACTTCATTCATAAATGATTTGACAGAAAACCACAAAGGTTATTTGGAACAAACCAAAAATAAGAAGCAAAAATCTATTCATTTTACAAAAATCTGGACAGATGAGAGGTATAGCTCAGCCAGGCTGAGTTTGCCACCCTTCCCCCCCTCACAAAATCATGGTTGAATGGGGCTTCCCCTACAGTTAGTTCAATGTCCCATTACTTGGCTACTTCACCCAATTTACCATAAACACTGTAATGTACATACTGCTTTACTTCTATGATGATTTGGATTTCATTTAAAAGTTTTATTTTACAGCACGAACACTAATAGACATCTGCTAAACAAAGCAATGCAGTTTCACAATGAAAATAGACATAACATTAAAACCTCTCTGCCTTCTCTGAGACCATTTTAAATTTATTGTTTTGAACATTTTTCCAGTAAACAATGAAACAAAATGCGCACACCAATAATGACAAAACTGCCCAATTCAGAACATTTCCATCATAAAAGTTTACTCAAACTTCTACAATCCACCAGTATCAGTAAATATGCACAATTTCTGCAGAAGTAAAAGGCATCTAAATAATTCCACCTTAAAGAGATCTGTAACTAATGAAGAGGTTGGTGCTAGCACACAGCTTTACATTTCATTGTTTCATCTACAAATAAAGTGCCTGCTGCTCTTGAGGAATAAATTGTCTATGCAACATTAAAAAATGATAAGCTAGTAATATTGCAATAGGGAATGGATGGCAAACTGATAACAGGTTCATTGTTACTAGGTATCTCCGCCACAGAGAACATTCTCAGGAATGCAACATCCACCCCCTTTAAAAGTACAACACAGTACAGTATCAGTAATGCATCTATATACTGTGGGAGTAGAACCCACAGTCTTCTCCATCAAAAGCAAGCATACTACCTGTTGTGCTATTAACCACGAAAGCAGACACAGCACAAGCAGCACTAAACTTCTCTCCAAGCTGTCAGCTCCTTGTAAAATGCACTCGACATGCAACTGTATCTCTCAATTTTGAAGCACAAGAAATCTGGAAAAAGCCAAAATTTATTGGGGGGACAAAAGCCCCAAAACTAGGGACACATTTTAAACATTGCTTGCATAATCTTGAAAAGTTGCTAGAATAAAGTGCTGTGTTACCACCATGCATTTCACTGCCAAGTCTTGGACCAAGGACGCTGTGCACTAGAGTCAGAGCAACATACCACTATGCCACATCAGCTGTTCCTCAAAAGACAGGTAGACTAAAACTTAAGTGGCTATCATTTAGTGGTCAGTTCTCACCATAGCTCTCAACTTCTTACCACAAAACAACTAGACAAAGCCAATAATGTGGGAATACAGCTCCCAAACATATTCAGTGAATGCAGTTCTCACCATAGCTCTCAACCTGTTAGCACAAAAAAACTGTACAAAGCCAATAGTGGGGGAATACAGCCCCAAAAATACGGACAAATTTCAAATACTGACCTTATAAACAGAAAATTGCTAGAATAAAAGACTTTGTGTTGCCGTGTACTTTGTAAAGAATATGAAGTCTGAAATTCAAATGCCTGTCATTATTTAGTGAATTCAAAATCCAGAAAAAAACACAGATTTTAGGAATCACAGAGGAAAAATATGAGGCAAAATTTTCACAAGTGGTGGTGGGTCTGGAATTCAAGCTCTTGCTACTTACTCCCAAAGTACAGGGTTTGAGTCTAGCTGCCAGGTATATTTCCTGACTTCTTTCTAGCTAACACGTACACCCTTTTGTTAGTATATACAAGTACCTGCAGAGTTTAACTCCAGTTTCAAAATGAAAGCCCTGCGATAGAGAGAGCCAATGTCCTGTCCTTCCTGCGAGAGCAGGCTCCAGCCTGCAGACATTGCAGTCCAATCACCGTCCAGTCTATGCAGTTGTAACTGCATAGACTTCTGGGATCTTTGTTGTTGCAGGCTGTCTTCCTAGTCCAGACTGTCTCAGCAGCAGTTCGGATTCTGTGCGCATGCTCCAGACTGGTTCAGTAGCAGTCTGGACTCGGGATATGTCGCGAGTGCGCATTTGCGAGTTCTGGGACCCACCTTTGTTGTTTTATTTATTTTTTTCTTTCTTTTGTACAGCCCAATAGCATGAGCCGCCCCTGTCAGAAATATACATTTTTCAATTGTTAAACATGGTTTCTTCTACAGACTATGCAAAGATAAGCATCAGCACAAAATAAAACACTTTTATGAGACTTGCTGTTAGAAGCAATACCAAACATGGCAGGAATCTGTAAGAAAGGGCTATCTGTGGCAGAAGGAAAATTTTTAAGTCTGAACTAATACCACTAAAGAATACTACAAATGTACGCAGATAACGGATGTAATTTTATGCTTTTACAAGACTGAGTAATGCATCTTTGACAGCAACAAAGTTGCCACTAGACAGTAATTTGTTAATTTACTTCAGACATACATATACACAAACACACAAGATGGAAAAGCTGCCTTCTCTGTACAGGACACTAGTAGAGTATCACTATTTCTATTTTTTTAAAACTGATGTTACCTTTTTTTTTTTTGTCACAGTAACAGCAGCTGTAGATTTCAGGAAGTGATGTACAGAACATTCATCTATGTTTAATACAAAGAACAGTATAATAGATATTTAGTTCAGCTGTCCTCTGGTGGCAATCTAAATGCAAATAACAAACAGGCTTTAGAAAATCTGTCATATCTTCCTTTAAAGCTATGGTTACATTTTCACAAAATTATGCACTAAACAAGAAACAGCTCTAGTTTTGAGCTACATTTCTAATATAATGCACAAGGTAAGGTGTACAAGGTTACTCGATTTTATACAACTTTTAGATTTAAACTGCTGTGAAATAGTTATAACCTGTCTATAATGTCTTGTTCCTGTATTTTAATGTTATTTGTATCTTAATACAAACATATCAGGCAGCACGCTTTTTTGTCATCTTCATTGATCTTCCAGGTCAACCATTTAAATCATGCTATTCTTGTAACCATCTGTCTGCATGTTTACATATCCAAATAATTTTGAATAAGCAAGCAAGAAACTATACTTGGGTATGGACTGCATGCTATTAATATCACAGCAATCATGATAAAAACGGGCAAAGTACTGTCCTCGCTTTCTGTGAACAGCTTTTTTTAGTCAATAGCCATAAACAAGAAGTAAACACACATACTACAGAGTTCTGTGTTTAACTTAATAAGAAACTTCTCTTTGGAAGATATTGTGGTTTGCTACTAACTATTGCCAAAACATTTAATACAAGAATATGGAGAATTATAGAATTAATACAAAAAATCTTTCACCATTCCCCTCACTTCTAAATGCAGACTACCTCCTCCTCATAGATCCTAACTTAAAATTGTTTATCTTTTGTGCAATAATTCTGCAAGAAACATTCACATCTAACCATACCCACAATGCAGTTTTAAAGAACCTACAAGTACTGTACCGCAAAAACTTCCTTTCAATACTTCCTCCTTATTCCCTGACGTGCCCTCTGATCTTCGAGTTTCCCTTCCTACCACATTGTGCTTTCATACTCACTAATTAGTGATTGTTTTCAAGCTCCCAGCTTATTGTAAAGGGACAATTCTTTTAACACGTTTTCCAGTCCCTATTCAGCATCGTCTTTTCCCTGTTTAGAGCACGACTGTTCAGAATACTATAGTTCTTTCTATACACTTCAGACAGATGCTGCAAAAAGTTCCATAGTTTTCCACATACTGCCCTTCTCATGTATGGTGCTGACAGTGTATCTGTTAAGATCATTATATCTATGTTGCCCTCACAGAGAACCTCAAACTTAGTGTTTTCTTCACTCCAACTCTCCTGTCTGTAAAATCAATACTCCCCTCACTTTCTGAATGGATGTAAAATAACTGCATTTTGTATCCACTGTCGGGAAACAGTTCCCACCCAGGCTGAATTCCTCCTTTCTCCATCTTTCCCTTGCTAACAACTAATTAATAAACTCTGCTGTTCTAAGTATGCCTGCTGCACCACTGAAGTTCTCTGTCTTTACGTTTTATCATTACATTTCCTATACATACTGACCCAGGTTCTGGTGCTCACCGATCCCTCCATTACAAATGTATCTCACCTTGCTTCCTTATTTCCTGCCAGCTCAGTAAACTATCCAAACCAAACCATCTTATACTCATTTTAAATATGCTGCTAAGCTTGTGCAAACAAATGTAACATGTTATAGTTCTTCAAAAACTCCACACACGTGTCTGTCTTCTGACTCTATACTTACATAAAACGCTTCCTAGTTTTACCACAACCAAGTACAGTCTCAACGTGTAGGCTATGGAAAAATTGAAAAAGAAAATTCTCTCATGAGGAGTTTTAAGAGATGACATTTAAAACAAATGCTCACATAAAGCTATGAGCTGAAATGCAGTACAACCCTTCAGAAGCTGAAGGAGATGGGGACATTTAAATTACAACGGAACCGGGTGACAAGGTCAGCAGTTCTGATGCAGAAACATCAAGAATAAGAGTGACCCTTAGTCTAGAAATGTGACAGAGGTCAAACAGCAATCCTAGTTCTGAGCTCTAAAAATATTTTTAGGGAAAAATAAAAACACTACATTGTCTGGATAAAGAACAGGTTTGAGGTTTCACTGCTGCCCATCCAATGACCGATGTCCACTTTGAAGGTGGCAAGGCTGTTCCTCTGATTGACATGTGGCAAGGCTGTTCCTCTGATTGACATGAAGTGGAAGCTTGTTGTAGATGTAGGGGTGTGTGTCAGGATATGAACCTCCCACTACTGACATGCCTCACCTACTGGCTGATGAAGGTTTATTTCCTTTATCAATGTATTTGATGAATCATTTGTTCTGTGAAGGATTAGGATATTAATGAAGGTCAAATCTTCCTCACGGAGGATTTGATAAGTGAATGAATAAAGAGACAAGTCTACCAGTATGTCCCAAAATTAAGAATTTTGAGACCACTGAAATTTTAATTTTGAATGTTTGAGGTCACACAAGTTTCCTGATATGTAAAAACAAACATATGCTGGAATGGGCATTATATTCAATAATGAATCTGATAAGATAGGAGTAAAGCAGAATTATGACTTGTCTGGATCTGAAAGAAATGCCTTTGGACATTAGATGAGCTATAAAAAAGGCTTTTTGAATTAATACAGAAATGTGATGGTCAAAAGATAAGGAATTATCAGCAAGACTCCGTAGATCTTTTTTGACAGTGTCTGAATGAAGGGGTGTGTCACTACTATTTTATGTGCAATGTTTTGTTTACCAAAATAAACTACACTGCACTTTACTCATTTAATTTAGTCTACTATTCTTGTACCAGCTGTTATAATGGCCTAACCCATGTTGGAGAAACAGCGAGTCAGAAAAGGATCAAATAACAGGATTCACTTTATAGTTGTCTGCAAACTCACATAACCGTAAGCTTGGAATATTGGCCTGAAAATCTCAGAAGCAGATGTTAAACAGGAGACGGCCCAACAATGAGCCCTGTGGTACACCACAGGAAATGGTTTTGCTTTCAGAACTGACACTTTTCACATTAACCATGTGGGATCTGTCAGACAACTAGCTAACTCTCCACTGCACAACATAAAGACTTATATTTAGATTTACAAGTCTGTCAATATGCCTGCATGAGGAATGGTGTCAATGGCCTTGGACAAGTCCAGATATCTTGCATATGCTACATAACTGATATCCGCTGCTTTGGGGATTTGTTCAAAGAAATTAATGTGATTGAAGAGGCAGGACCTTCACACAGAACTGAAATAATAAAGATCCAGGGTAGGACATTGTCAATGTCCAGATTAATGAGGTCTGACATACTATAGCCTGTAAATTTAGATTCAGGTTAGAGAGAATAAGGGGTCTCTAGTTACAGGGGTCCTTAGCTGGAACATCCTTTTGTAATTGCATTGCAATGACTGTTTTCCAAGATTCAGGAATGTAACCAGTGGAAAGGCTTAGATTAAAGAGATTGAGTAGGAGTTCAGATAGGCCATACTTGGTACTGACAATCAGGTATCCTGGTATATTATACAGACCCTTGGATGTGTTGTTCTTAGCTTTTAATAGAGCTGAGAAGACTTGTTGAACAGTAACAAAAGGGAGTGGCTGGGAATGTGGAATCTCTGGAAAGTACAGTTGTGTACACTTACCATAAATGTAGATGTTTGAGTGTATTCACTGTTGCAGTCATTACATTTGGGTAATCTGCTGGCAGGTTGCCCTCAGTCGGCCTGAATTCCAAAGTCTTGGGTCCTGCGTTGGCCGCTGTCTTCTCTTCCATGACGTCAGGTCATTAGGGGTCAGACACCATTTTCTTTAGTTTTTCTTGCCCCCACAAAGGTAGCAATATATATATATATATATATATATATATATATATATATATATATATATATATATATATATATATATCAATATAAACTTTACCTTCATCTACAAGCAAATACACCATATAGGTTGTAGAAGATAGAGAAGGAAAGATAAACTTAGAATGACAGGGGGATGGCGGGAGGGTAACCTGGACTGCAACAGTGAATACACTCGAACATCTACATTTTTGGTAAGTGTACACAACTGTACTATGTTCTTCATGTTTCACTGTTGCAGTCATTACATTTGGGTAGAATCCCAAAGCTACAGTTGGGAGGCTGGAGCTAAACAGCATTAGGTGCCACTATAAGGCCCTGCAGCACTGCAGTGGCAAAGCCTGCCCTGGATTTAGAGTATAGAGGCAAATGGTAATGCTTTGTAAAGGTGTGAACAGAACTCTAAGTAGCAGCCTCTACAATGTCTTTGGTTGGTACTCCTCTGAGAAAGGCTGCTGAAGTAGCTGGAGCTCTGGTGGAATGAGACCTAATGCCCTTGGGCATAGGTTTCCCATGGTGTAAGTAGCAGAATTGGATGTAGTGGCTTATCCACTTTGAAATTGTTTGCTTTGAAATAGCCTTTCCTTCTGATCCTGCAGCATATGACACTAGTAATTGCTCAGTTTTTCTTAAAGCTTTAGTCCTGCTCAGGTAGAATCTTAGCTGTCTGTGTACATCCAAGGAATGCAGAATTCTCTCCCCTTTGTTCTGCGGATTTGAATAAAAAGTTGGCAGATGAATTATTTGGTTAAGAGCCACACTGGAAACCACCTTAGGCATAAAAGTAGGATTTTCCCTCAGAGACTCCCTGTCTGGGTAAAATATGATAAAAGGCTCTACAGCCATGAGGGCCTGTAGCTCTGAAACTCTTCTTGTTGAAGTAATTGCTAGTAGCAGAGCCGTCTTCCATGATAAGAACTTTATATCAGCGGTAGCAGCTGGTTCAAATGGAGGCAGGGTGAGCTTTTCCAACACATAATTGAGGTCCCATGCAGGTAATGGTGATCTTCTAGAAGGCCTTAAATGTTTGGCTCCTCTAAGATACTGCTTTATTAAAGGATGAGAAAAGATTGGTGGCTCTGTATTGTAATGAGCCGAAATGGCAGAGGCATGGATTTTGATTGATGAGAAAGATAGGCCTTTGTCAAGCATCTCAGTCAAGTATTGTAATATCTGAGGAATATGTGGTTCTGCTGTATCAGTTCCTTGTGCTTGATTCCAAGCACAGAATATCTTCCATTTGTCAGAATAATATTTTCTAGTACTAGGCCTTCTGGCTTCCAAAATGACATTCATCACAGCTTTACTGAGAGGTGTCGTTTGTATGATTACATGATTAGCCATGCTGCCAGGTTCAGAGTCTGTAGTTGATTGTGCAGAATCTGATTGTTTTGCTGGGACAGTAATTGTGGTCTTTGAGGCAAGGTCCAAGCTGGGTACTGAGACAAGTTCCTTAGGATTGGGTACCAGTATTGGCGGGGCCAGTCTGGGGCAATTAATATCATCTTTGGCTACTCTTGTCTGACTTTTAGGAGGACCTTGGGTAGAAGGAGCAGAGGAGGAGAAGCGTAAACCGATAGGTTTTTCCAACTGAAGGATAGGGCATCCACTTTCCATGCTTGTCTGTGATAAGTCCTTGTGCAGAATATTTTAAATTGATAATTTTTAGGAGAGGCAAATAGATCTATGCCTGGGCTCCCCCATTTCTCTGTTATCATGCTGAAGACTTGTGGATTTAGTTTCTACTCATGAGGATCCATAAGGTTTCTGTTTAAATCGTCTGCCAGAGTGTTTTGTTTTCCTGGCAGGAATTGAGCTTGAAGATGTATTTGGTAGGTCAAAGCTGTGTCCCACAGTGCCATGGCTAATCTGCAAAGGGGGTATGAGGGTGTGCCGCCTTGCTTGTTTATATACCACATGACTGTGGTGTTGTCCGTCTTTATCAGTAGTTGTCCTGGATGAAGTAAGTCCTTGAAGGCTGTTAGGGCATGTTGAACAGCTAGCATCTCTTTCTGGTTGATATGTAGATCCATTTGTTTTGCTGCCCATATGCCCTGAATGCATCTTCCTGCCAGGTGGGCCCCCCAGGCATAATCTGATGTGTCTGTTGTTAAGGTTTGGCTGGCAGGGGGTAGAGTGAAGGGCCGTCCCATGTTCTGGTGACAGGCCTTTGCCCACCATAGAAACTCCTGTTGCAGGCAGGGGATGAGAGGAATCATTGTTTCCAGACTGTGTGAATGTTGACTCCATAAACTTTTTAGGTACCATTGAAGTTTCCTCATATGCAGTCTTGCATATGGAATTAGTAGGATGCAGGATGCCATGAAGCCCAGAGCCTGCAGAATTTGTTTTGCAGAAGACTGGGCTTTTGTTGCCGTCAGTTGCCTTTGTCTGGCGTGAGGTAAGCCATCTGGGCAGTTGTATTCAAGCTTGCACCCAGGAATGTTACCTTTTGAGAGGGTACCAGTTGTGATTTATTTTCATTTATTGTGTACCCTAGGCATGTTAGAAGCCTTATCACAAATGCCAGAAGTCCTTGTTCTCTGCTTGAATTAGTCAGTCGTCCAAGTAAGGATATATTTGTATACTTCTTTGTCTGCAAAATGAAATTACTGGTGCCAGGCACTTTGTAAACACCCTGGGAGCAGTAGATAAGCCAAAAGGCAGTGCAGAGAATCGGTAATGCATCAAGCCAGCCTTGAATCTGAGGTATCTTCTGCACGACTGTCTTTTTCGGACATGCAGGTATGCCTCTTTTAGGTCTAAAGTCACCAGCCAAGCATTCTTGCCCAGCATGGGCAGAAGCTGCTGCAAAGTCAGCATTTTGAATTTTGGAATGTCCAGGTATGTATTCAAAATTGATAAATCCAGTATTAGCCACCAGGCCTTGTCCTTTCTGGGTACCAAAAACAGTCGAGTAAAAATCTTGTCCTTTTTCCTGTTCTGGTACTGTCTGAATGGCCCTCATATCCATGAGTGATGTAACCGGTTTCTGTGCCTCTGCCCATTCATTTTTTGGCAGATCTGGCCAACCATTTGCCATTGGCAGAGTGTGGAAATGGAATCTGTATCCCTGTGATATGATGTTTAGTACCCACTTGTCCTGGGTTATTAACTGCAAATTTTGAGCAAAAGTGCTAATTTTCCCCCTATAGGTGCTGCCAAAAGATAAGTGTTTGGTGTAGGCAGAGGGAAGTCCATTGGGATTGCTTTCTGTATGTTTGCACTTTATCTCCTCCAGATTTGGAGGTGGATGCGCCCCATTGCTTTGACCTAAATGAGTCTGGCACCTGGTATCTGGAACCCTTAGGGCATCTGGATTTGCCCCTTTGAGCTCTGTCTGACACAGGAAAGGACCAATTTTTTGTAGGCCAGTGTCTACTGAATCTTGGCAGCTGCACTTGTAAGAAGTCTTTAACAGTTTGCATAGACTTAGCTTTGTCTTCCATTTTCTTTAAAACCTCTTCTGCCTTAATACCAAACAGAGAATCATGCTGTAAAGGTGCATCTAACAATTTAGCTTTAACATGATCGGGCAAATTTTGTTCTTTTAACCAGGCATGCCTCCTAATCACAGATACAGTAACTGCGGCCCTGCAGGAGGCCTCTAAAGAATCAAAACCACATTGCAAAGTATGCTTTCCAACTTGTTCAGCTGCATGCAATAATTCCTGCAATTCTTTATTTTATGCACATTCTGAAATCAACATCATTTTCTGTTTCAGGAATCCCATAACATGTTGTTGGTACTTAAGCATATGAGGACAGTTTAAGGCCCTGATTGCCAAAGTTGCAGATATATAAACCTTTTTTCCCCATCTGTCCAGTGCCCTTGAATTTCTGTCAAGAGGGGGTAGGATTTTTTGCTGTTGAGGCCTTAACTCCCTTTGGGCCCTGTGAAATAGTTTCAGGCTCAGCAGCAGGGTTTCTAAATAAAAATTGATGCGAGTCAGGGACCCTGTAATATCTGTCTGGCTTACTGGGAGCCGGAGGTAAGGAGTCAGGGGTCAAGCTTGACTCCGAAAACACATCATCCACAATGACTAAAACAGGGGGAATGGCTAAAGGCTTGTGCTGAGAGAGAAGAAGGAAATCCCTGAGCCTCTTTTTTGATTCTGAGAAGTCTTGACTCTCCCAGTGAAAATGCTCCCTCAAAGTATGCAAGGTTTCTCCAAATAAATAATCCTCAGGAGGAGATGCAGATGGAATAGACTCCTCAGCATCAGAATCCTCATAGGGAGGTATAGATAATTCCTGATCAGAAGAGGAATCAGAAGAAATAGAAACCTGATCTGAAGATTCATAATCAGAGTCTTGCCTAGGCCTCTTATCTGGAGGGGGATGGGTACCCCTGATCAAGGTAATAAGGTCTTCAGCCATTTTCATCATCTGTTTTTTAGGCATAGAGGCCTGTGCACGTGGCTCATGCATCGTTTTTTTAGTTTTAGAAGTTGCTTTTGTCTTTGATTTTGCAGCTGTCGTTGGTTTGATATACAAATGTTGAGGTCTGAATACACCCTCAGAAGCCGGTGCCTGCTCAGCGGCTCTGGACCCATCCGAGGGAGATACATCCGTCGGTAATACTTTGAGTATCTTGCGGCATGTCGGACTCCACATGGGTGTTGGTAGAGGCCTGTGACTCGGAGGTAGCGGGTATCAGGGGCTGCGAAAGCGCCTCACTGAGTACCGGCGAACCGGCGACTGGCTTAGGAGAAGCTTTGTTGTCGGTTTTGGATCTCGAGTGCCTTTCTTTGTCTTTTTCTTTGCATTTTTTATGTACTCCAGTAGTTGGAATGCTATGAGATGACATTTCTGGGCAGTTAAATCAGTTTCCAAAATACTTTGATGCAAAAATATACTGATGCTTAATAGTGTGTTGGTTAAATCTAGCACAAAACAGACAGCCAGGCACATTGTGATCAGGGCCTAGGCAAGGAATACAGTATAAATGGAAATCCTTATGAGGTATTTGCTTCCCACAAGTAATACAATTATTAACTTTTTCTGACATCAGTAAAAAGCAAGAAAAAATTTCTCCAACGGGGTACTTAGCTTTAGTGAAGACTTTGGTTCTGAAACTCAAACTCGAATATTTCAGTAGTCGGCCAACCGGCACTTGCAAAATGCTTCTGCTTCGGGCACCGCACGGAAAGAAAAACTAAAGAAAATGGCATCGGCTGCATGTTTTATACCCCTGACGACCTGACATCATGGAAGAGAAGGCAGCGGCCAATGCAGGACCCAAGACTTTGGAATGCAGGCCAGCTGAGGGCAACCTGCCAGCAGATTACCCAAATGTAATGACTGCAACAGTGAAACACGAAGAATATCAAGCTATGATTGTGAGTGGAGTAAAATCTGATTTAATTTTGTCAGCTAGGAGATTTACCATTTCCTTTAGGTCAGAGTGGGCATTATTACTGTGGACTAGCTCTGAGCATTGTTGGGTATTAGTTCTTAACTTCCTGATATGTCTCTCTAAGCCTCATTTCCCACTTCCCAGCAACTTACTGACAATAGCCAGGAAAATGACTATAAAGAATTAGAAAATGAAGTTACTCCTTCATTTTCAAAATGTATAAATATGATCACTATTGTGTGACAAAACAAAATGTCAAATACTAAAATGAAAATTAACAAAATAACCACAGAATATGAATAAGGACAAAATTGAGCTTATTAATGGAGAAATATTAATCTGCGTTCTAAGATCTATTTCTACTGTTTGGCTGTTTAATGAAGTATAGCGATGATGTAGACAGGCGTACATTAGTAACTTTGTTTTGTTAGCATGTTTGCTACTGTATATAAAACTTCAATAAAATGTTTAAAAAAATGTATACATTTTCTGATACTGTATTGTTACTGATGAAGCTTTTCTTGCTGGGCCTTCACCGAAAATGGATGGATAACCCAAATGGATTTTCCTAGTAAACAGATGCAAACCAACAAACAAAATTATGTAACAGCCAATGCTATTTATAAGGTGTAAGAAGAGGCTTGTTCAGTACATAGTAGGCGAAAATGTCATCAGCCACCATGAAACAGTGGGCTGCCCATAGCAAAAAAAGAAAAACAAAAAATCATGTCATTAGAAACAGATGACAGCAGTTATCTGCACCCAGAGTACCAACAGTTAAAACTCACAGGACGCTACTCTCAAAAGATCAAAACCAGGCAACCAAATAACAAAGGTGTATACAAACTCTCCCAAGAAATCGGTCTCCAAAGTTCCTTTGGCACACCAACAAAAACTGATGAAAAATGGATAAATACAGAGAATACATACACACTCACTCACAACTGACAATGAAACAATATCCATTCTGTATCCTTCTGATCTCAAAACTCACTGCCTTATGTAAGCATGCTAAACTCCATTCATTAGTACAATGTTTTGCATAACCATTAAAGAAACAAAAGTTCTTATACAGTTACATTACTACCTTCTTTTACCTTACTGTCAAGTACCTTACCTTACTGCTGCTTACAAACAATTTCCCTTAAACACACCTGTTAGCCATACGGCCCTGATATTCAGTTCTCCTTCTTTTTATCCTTACAGTTTGGATTCTCCACACACAGAATGGTAACACTTATCATCTTTAAATGTCATCCTTATTCAGAAGTCCTGCGTTCCTGCTTCTCAGTCTTACTCTCGTGGACACTGGCGGTTTCCTCAACCACTTTTTTCCGGGGAACATATCTTTTTGCCATTCCACCTTTTCCACACATCCACACAACACCCATTTCCTACACTTCCAGTTTGTGTTTTCCTGTCAACAGTAACACTGACAGTGAAGAGACTGACTAGTGGGAGAGTCGACCACCTCAACATGTTTTACATCCTTGCTCAGTGTTGCACTAACGGATCTGCCCCCCATCCCCTTCATTCCCTACCGCTCATTGCCTTACTACCATATTTCTCTCTATCCTTCAACTTTTGTCTACACTTTATTATTAAGTTAATTTCTTACGATAACATCCTGTTTTAAAGGCCATTATTTCAGCTTGCTGCAATTTGTGGTCTATATGCTTTGTTTTAGCCTTGCCACTGTTTCCACTAATGTCTTTCTTCCAGTTTACACCTCAGCCTGGCACAATACCTTAAGTTCACTGATTTGCTTAGTTATTATAATCTGTGCTTTGCACTGTCGTTAAGACTCCAAGCTTACTTTCTTGATAAATGATGCCTGCCCATCTACTGTCCATTACTTGTATCCCTTCTCTGTTATTTTTATATCCACCTATTATAGCCTTCATGTTAGAAATTGTTTCTTCCCTTAACCCCATGCCTTTCTCAGATCTGTTTGTGCCAGTAATTTGCTTTCAGCTTTAAGATTTGTAGATTACACTGTCCCCAAATATCTGATATTGCCACTTCTACCACTTGGATTTCACTTGTTGAACTCTGCTTCCATCTCTCTATCACAGCATTTTCTCTCATTACACTATGAACTAACCAATCTAATTTATTCATCTTCCACTAGCACTGCATTCTGTCTTCCTTTTGGGTCACTGACTTGGTTTGTCCTCATTCTAGGAAGTGTTCTCACCAGCTGTCCCACTTTTGATTCTCTGAACTCTATCTCCTGCATTTTTGTTTGCTTTGCACGTAGATATCAACAAAATGTCTACTGCCATTAATACCAGATGTAATCTTTTCTCACCGGCAAGTTGATCTCTCACATGTTTACAGTTGCTAGGAATACATGCTTAACATTCTCTTTAATGGATGGCAGAATGCTCAGTATCGTGATTGGGTCTTCTCTCTTCCTTTTCCATGGAGGAACTGGCAGGTAAGAAGATGCAATTCATTGTTAACACCTGCTGCGGCCGACAACCTGTATGCTGTGGTGCCGATGTTGGCTCATCAACCGTGCCATACTACATGCTAAGATTTCTTGAAAACAGAGCTGGATCGGACTGCTACCTTTTGCTTCTAAAACATGATCATGAGTTACACCAAAAAACTGACCCAGACACCCCTGCTGCTCTAACCTTATCTCTGGCATTCAATAATGTTTTTTTTTTTGTGAGTATAGCTCAGTGGACAAATTGGGTACAGTTTTAGTTCTTCATTATCAATTTATTTCCATCATGTCCTTTTTGTTCCTCCAAAATCCACTGCTTAGATTTATATATTTTCTGTTTTAGAAATGCTGAGAAATAGAAAATTATTAGCTCATTATTTTTTTTATTTTGTTCCTTCAGTCCGCAGCTTGTATTTTCTAGAGCAAATTACTGCCAATGCATTTTCTGTTTGTGTGCTGACAGTGATTCAGACTGTTAGACATCCTTCTCCATAGGTGAGCAGCTATGGAGGAAGTATATGCATTATATAAAAGGATGGGAAGGGCTTTGCCCACACACCCCCCAGTGGGAAATTGCAAGGGGGGGTTGTACCCTGCAAAAATCTTTTTATATATTTTTCTTTGGAATGTCACAGCTGAATTTTGACAAAACAAAGGGGAAGCCAGTAGAGCATTTGCTGGGGCATCTGTACACCCTCTCAAGGATCAGTCAAGTCCTTCTATTGTATCAGTTTGCTTGTTCATCTCTTTTTCTATTAACAATTCTTTCTTAACCCATCCCCCATCTGATACTCCTGAATTCTCTCTGGGTCTGGGATTCTAACTACATACAAGATGGCTTCCTTTTCAGGAGTTACAGTTCTTTTCCATTCTCTGTGTTTTTTCTGAGTCATACTAGGAGGGATCCTTTTCTATTTTTTTACCTTTCTGTCCGCTGATACTTCAACCATCATTTTCAGTGTCCTTTGGTATCCTGATACTTATTTTGAGAAGGGTAATCATTTGAATCATGATCTGA